>NC_034409.1:42928313-43032018 GCF_002078875.1 Numida meleagris
GCTTTTACATTAAGATGTTCTTATAACATCTGCCCTCAAATGTATTTACTCAGATAGAAAAATGTTGCTATGAGAGTCACTAAATATTCAGCATTTTTATAAAAAAAAATAAACATTTTTACTTTCCTGAAAATTAATGTCATTTGTAGTTGAGATGTAATTTTGTCCCAAGTTTGTGAGCTCACGTTAAAAGTCTTTTTTGTTGTTGTTTTGTTTTTTTTTTAACATAGCTTTAACCCTTGTGATGAAATTGTGTAAATTTCCCAATTTCAGATAAGTTAGGTTGAGATCATCAAAGCAGGTATTTTCATGATCTACTTTGACTTTGAGGCCTGAATGAAAGTAATTTGTCTTAACCATGGTGTGTGGATAATATTTATCTGTCATGTTTACTGTAGTAAAAGTTTACTTGGGATAAATCACTCCTAACATGATACTACTGTTCTGAATCCATGGATGTATTCATAGGAATCTAGAACCTCACTGAGCTGGAAGAAAGTAGTGTGCAGGGTGGGCAAATGAGAAGTTGAGATAACACACTGAATGTTGTAGTACCACAATTCTTGCATAATCAAAACTTGTATTTCCTCTATTCTTATAATTTGATCTGCAAATAATCTCACAAGTGACTCGGTGTTAATAGTTATTTGTATGAATGTAAAAACATCTTGATGGTAATTTAACAGTTATTGCTGTTTATATGATCCAGGCTTTTCTTTGACTATGACATGTGCTCTCCCAATGCTCCTCTCTCACAGTGACATCACAGGTTTCACTTAGCAAAGGAACACAGACTCAGAAATTTTTTGGAAATGCCTTATAGATTCACAGTGCTTAGAAAACCAATATATTTTTATGTTGGGAAACCCATGCCAAATGCTTTTTATCATTCAGTTGTACCAGTTGATTTTTTTTTATTTTTTTTTCTCAAATTCTTGGTTATAACATTAACTACTGCTGTTTGAGTAAAACTGGAAATTGGGGTTTGCTTTTTCAATTGACCAGAGCAAACTCCTTGTGTGTGGAGTTTTTTTTCTCTAGATGGTACTCATCAAACCTAATAATTAATTATTTTTAAATTCAAGAATTAGATAATTGGAGAAAGCAAAACTGATTTCTTGATAGTGTATTTTTGTAGATTAATTTGAGCTCCTCTAAAAAATTTGCTAAATTTTGTTTACCACTCAGATATTTTATGCACAGTCTCATCTTTTTATTAAGACGCTATCAGTAATAGGAGGAAAAACAGTAACAAATAGGAGAGAGAGAAAAAGACAGAGCTGCTTACAGTGTGGACAATGTAGAGTTCATTTCCCACCTCTTTCCTTTCATGGCCAAAAATTTTAAACATAAAATGATATGATAGACCATCTTCTCAAACTTAACTTCTCTATTTAGCACTCTTCTTTCTTCAGCATTATTCAGAAAATTGGCCATCTATGGGAAAACTATACCATTTCTTTTGCATATAAAAAAGTGTCCTCACGTTTGGCCTATTCACTAGCCCCTGTCTCATACAACAGAAGCTATTTATCCTCTTTTCATACAAAATGAATGAAACATTTTTTTCCAACTGCTTACCTTACATGCTAAAAAGCACCAAAAGTTAGTGGAGATTATTGGAGATAACTGCAAACCTGTGAGAGTTTCACGTGATCCACCAAATCTCCATGAAATATGAAAATATTTAAGTGATCATAATTTGAGAACTGATGGATGAATATCCATAAATATTAAATTAATGGAAAAGACATGATGTTAATTCCATATTAAATATGGACAGTTAAAATCTTAAGTAGCCAAATTCAAAGGTTGAGTTCTTCAACAAAAACTTGTGAAAACAATGCAGAATATATATATTTTAATAGAAAAGAGATAAATAAAACATGCAGAACATAATTTCTAAGAGAAAATATGTAGAACATACAGAACAATAAGCAAAACAAATAAAATTATGAAAGTATGTGACAGAACACAGAAAAATTATATATATACTAAAAAAACTAACTAGTGGAAATTGCAACAAATTCAAACTAGCATTAAAAGAAAGCTTGTTAGTAATTTTCGCTTATTCATTCTTTAAAAAATGTAAATATGTGACCACATACACATCATTCTTATTAATTCTTCTAGAAAAAAATTACTTGAATGAAAGCCTTAAAAATATAGAGGTAATTATCTTAATGGCTGAAATCTTTAGTTTTCAGTATTATTACAAAATTGAAAAATGTAGCCATCTACGACCTTAAACATACTTCTTTACATTTTCTTTTTTTATGACAAAATTCACACATTTTAAATGCACTACTTGTTTGTATATAACTAAGCCTACATATCAGTTTTTAGTGTTATGGCACTGTGACTTAAAAGCTCTAATAATAGAGATCATGTCTGATTTTCCTCTATTAGACAGTAGGATTGCAGCAAACAGTGAAGCTCTAATTTAAGTTTGAAGTATGTTTAGATTAAGTCACTAATCCTGGCACTTGACAGCTGGTAACATTTTTTGTGAAGTCAGGCCACGTTATTAGTAAACGTTTGACACATACTGTTTGTTAAACTGGTAGCATTTAATAAAACTATAATACTGTATTGAATTTATGTGGCAAGGTTTTAGTAGCAAAGGAGACTATAAGGGTGGCCTCTGTGAGCAGAGTGCAGCAGCTGCCCCATGTCAGATCAGAGCCAGCTCCAGCTACTCCAAAAGAGACCCACCACTGCCAGACCTGAGCAATGAGCAATGCTGGGTGTGTTCTGGGAAAGCAAATTTAGGAAGGGGAAAAACTGCACAACAGCAGCTGGGAGGGAGAAGTGAGAACATGTGAGAGAAACAGCCCTGCAGCCACCTAGGTCAGCGCAGAAGGATGGCATGTTCTCCAGGTGTGGAGCAGAAGTTCACAGCAGCCCAGGAGAAGCCCATGGTGAATCAGTCTGCTCCTGAAGAATGGGCCCCATGATACGGAGCCATGCTGGGGCAGTGCTTGAAGAGATGCAGCCTGTGGGAAGCCCACACAGGATCAGTTTGGAAAGGATGGCATCCCATGAGAGGGATGCTATATGAAGCAGGGGCTGAGAGTGACCATGAAGAACTGTCAGAGATGAAGATCTATGGACTGACTACAGCCCCCATTCCCCATTTCCCCACATCACATGTGGGGAGGAGGTGGAAGAAAATGGATGGGGTACTAAGGTGTTTTCAGTTTGCTTTTAGTTCTCACTGTTCCTGCCTGCTAGCAGTAGGCAACAAATTCCATTAATCTCCCTATCCTATGTATGCTTTACCTATGACAGTAATTGGTGAGCAAATTCCCTGTCATCATCTCAGTCACAGGACTTTTTGTCATCATATTTTCTATACTCAGACTGCTGCTTCTACTCATATCTCTCCTGGTTGGTAAATTAGAAAATGTTTGTTTACTATTAACAAGATTTCTGGTACTCAGCTAGAATCTGGCTTCACAAAGACAGTCTGACAATGACCTATATTGCTTTTGCAATACTAACAGCATACCACTCTCTCAAAAACTCTTCTATAGTTATCTATTTTTAACATAAAGTTGCAGAAAATATAAGAAAATTGACAAATTTATTAAAAAGTAGTTAGATGAAAGTCACACAAATACATTAATAGATTTTTGTTTTAAAGAACGTGAAATTTTTTTAAAATATATTAAAGCTTCAGTATTTGATTTTAGTTTGTGACAGAGAAGCTAATTAAGAAATCATTATGCAACTGACAGGGAACACCACTAGTCTTAGATGACACATGCGGCCAAGAAAAGAAATAAAATGGATAGATGAATATGCCAATACTCCCCTAGATGACACAAAAAGGCTCACATCTGAACACAAATATAACAGAAATAGAGTGATGGTGAAAAATTAGACCCTTTTACAATAAACACTTTCAGTAAATCAGGCATTTTTGAAGTCAGACATTTCTATTCTATTCTGTTTGTTAGAAGGTTTTTCTCCAATTTGTTGTCTTACACAGCAGTATTATTTATGCTACTCTTTTTCCTCCAAACATAAAGTTATGCACAGTATAAAGTATGCAGAATATTATGAATACAAAGCTTTCACGATTTTAGCTTGCTTTATGAGTTACAAAGGTGAAAATACACAGGTGAAATTTAATTTCTATAGTTGAGAGAAATATTTTATCTTTTGAAAAAACAGAATATCAATATGAGTATCTGCCTACCATGGAACAAAATTGTTTCTAAGCATTGCTTGCAAAAAAAAACCCCAAAACAACAACAATAACAACAACAACAACAGACGTCTATCCACAGATGAGGAAAGTCCAGCAATCTAGCAACTCCCTCAGGTGAACAGATATTAAACAGAAGGCTGACTCAGCATTAATTGCATTGTAATTTGGGTAAGTGATTCATGACATCATTCACTTTTGGTAAATTCCTTGAAGCAGAAGAAGATTCAGATTTATTCCTTCATTTGAAAGAAAAGTTCTCTGCTTTTTATAATAATAGCAAACCATTCTTAAGATCATTTCCTCTGACTATATTACTCTACCACATTACTCTACCTACTAGTTTAACCTGTTCTTTAGCTTTAACTGTATATTTGTCATCCTAAGGATTAGTGATAAGAATAGTGAAATAGAAGATCCGAAAGTGAATCAGGTTTAACCTGGAAGAGAGCTAAGCACAACATAGCTATTCATAAGAAAAAAAAATGGAAAAGAAAAGCAAGTGAGACCAAGATAGTATTAAAGTATAAAAAGAAGAGGCAGTACAGGATGATGAAATTGTGATGAAAAAATTAACTGTGTACTACATACATGGAATAAAAAGTGAAACTGGTCCTTAGTAGAGACAAATTTCAAACTCTACATTTTAGCATCCTCACCATATCACTACGCTCAGGGTTTCATTGTTGCAAAACAGATGTTTTCCAGTTTTGTGAATAAGCAAATGGCTGTGGTAGCTAACTAATTTTAAAATTTTGAGCAAAAATGAATTTTACTTTCATCAACAGATGTCATCCTTACTAAGTCATGTTAAAGGACTCAAGAGCAAATCCAATTTCATAGAATCATATAACCATAGAATTGCAGAATCATTAAGATTGGAAAAGATCTCTAAGATCATCTACTTCAACTATCCACCTACCACCAAGGTTGCCCACTAAACCATGTCCCTTAGTACAACATCTACATGTTTCTTGAACATCTCCAGGGACAGTGTCTCAACCACCTCCCTGAGCAGCTCGTTCCAGTGCCTCACCACACTTTCAAAGTAGAAATTTTTGCTAATATCCAACCTGAACTTCCCCCGGCACAACCTAATGCCATTCTGTCTCATCCTGTTGCTAGTTACATGGGAGAAGAGGCCAACCCCCAATTTCGCCATAACTTCCTTTCAGGTAGCTGTAGAGAGCAATAATGTCTCCCCTCAGTCTGCTTTTCTCCACACTAAACAATCCTGGTTCCTTCTGCTGCTCCTCATAAGACTTGTGCTCCAGACTCCTTGCCAGCTTCATTGCCCTTCTCTGGACACACACGAGGGCCTTAAAGTCTTCCTTGTAGTGAGGGGCCCCAAACTGAACACAGTACTCAAGGTACAGCCTCACCAGAGCTGAGTATAGGAGGATGATTAACTCCCTGCTCCTGCTGACAATACTATTTCTGGTACAAGTCAAGATGCCATTGAATTTCTTGACTACCTCAGCTCACTGCTGGCTCGTGTTGATCCAAATATCAACCAGCACCCCCAGGTCTGTTTCCTCTACTCGGACTTCCAGGCACTCTGTCCCAATCTTGTAGTGTTGCACGGGATTGTTGTGACTAAAGTGCAGGACCAGACACTTATCTTGCTGAATTTCATACCTCTGGCCTTAGCCCAGTGATTCAGCCTGTCCAGCTCCCTCTGTCAGACCTTCCTAACCCCAAGCAGATTGACAGTTCCTCCCAACTTGGTGTCATTTACAGACTTACTGCGAGTGTACTCAATCCCCTCATCCAGGTCATCAGTAAAAATATTAAACAGAATGGGCCCTAATACTGACTCCTAGGGAACATCACTCATGTCTGGATGCCAGCTGCATTGATCTTCATTCACTTTCACTCTCTGGGCCCATCTCTCCAGCCAGTTCTTTACCCAGCAAAGAGTGTACCTGTCCAAGCCATGGGCTGCCAGCTTCTCCAGGAGAATACTGTGGGAAACAGTGTCAAAGGCTTTGCTGAAGTTTAAGTAGACTACATCAACAGCCTTTCCCTCATCCACCAGGCAGGTCATCTGGTCATAGAAGGAGATGACGTTGGTCAATCAGGACCTGCCCTTCATGAACCCATGCTGTCTGGGACTCATCCCCCAGATATCCCACACATGCCATATGATCTCACTCAAAATGATCAGTTCTATGACCTTCCCTGGCATCAAGGTCAGGTTGACAGGCGTGTGGTTTTCCAAATCCATTTTATGACTCTTCTTGTAGATGGGAGTCACATTGGCATGCCTCCAATCCTCTGGGACCTATCTGGTTGACCAGGAATGCTGATAGATGGTGGAAAGTGGCTTGGCAATCATGTCTGCCAGCTCCCTTAACACCCTCAGGTGGATCCCATCTGGCCCCTTTGATTTATGACAGTCTAGATGGAGTAGAAGGTCTCTACCTGTCTTCACCTGAATCATGGGTTTTTTTTCTGCTCCCCATCCCAGACTTCCAGGTCAGGAGGTAGAGTACCCTGGTCTGACTATTAAAGACAGATATAAAGAAGACATTGAGAACCTCAGCCCTTTCCCTATCCTCAGTGGTCATGTTCCATGCCATATCCAGTACATATGCATATATATATATACATATACGTTTTTTGTTGCCTTTTTCTACAGTGGCTAGATTGAGTTCAAGCTTGACTTTTGCCTTTCTAATTGTCTCCCTGTATATCCTAGCAACTCCTTTGTATTCTTCCCAAGTTGCCTGTCACTTCTTCTGTAGCAGGTAGACTCTTTTTCTCACAGAGTTTCAGCAAAAGATCCCAGTTCATCCACACCACCAGTATAATTCCCCTCCAGCTCATCTTTTATATTCTCTGTTCCACTACACTGAATTCTTTATAATATATTGAAATTTAGAATTCAGGATATTCTACTCAAAGGATAACAGTGGTTTCCAAACACTGAATGTTATAAACTAAAGTAATTTCTAGCCACAAAACATGCAAAGAGAGAAAAAAAAAAAAGGTAAAAAGAAAAAGAGAATTTATACTTACAAGATATTATTATTATTATTACAAAATCTTAGTCTGCAATACTCTACCAGGCTGTCAGAGGAGTTAAACAAGCCTTATCTTTCTATAAAACTTCTCATTTCTGTGACTCTATGAAAATAAGCTATGTTCAATCACATGATTTTGCGTTTCAACTAACTTTGATCTATGCTTCTTAAAGCATAGCGGTAGACTTAATAAACGAAAAACCTAAACAAATAATTAAATGAGAAGAGATAGACAGAATTGAATGGAATTATGTTTGAGATTAACACTGATTCATCAACCATAGTGATAATAAATATAAACCCACCTTTTTGTTTTAATGCAGCTGATAACTAAGTACCACACAACCACTTGTTCACCCCCTGCTCCAAGTGAGTTGGCGGAGAGAACATGAAAAGGTAAAAGCCTGACAATTAACTCTATCCCAGTCAAAATCAGGACACCCACTATTTATAGTGAATTATAAATACCATTAACAGACAATATGCCAATCTTCAATATTTTGATTTTATGAAGATTACCAAGAGTTCCCTTGTTTTAACATTCAAATATCTTGGGATATTAAAATCGCATATCAGATCAAGCAACTATTAAGAGAAATATAGAAATACAGCTCTGGAAAAAGGGTGCTTATTATCAACACAGCAAGTGTATACATTATTTTTGTATTTAAAATGCCATTGGAGCTACCTTTGAATATATTGTCTTTAGAGAAATACATGCTAAGTTGTAACAATGCTATTAGCATGACACTGAGGTTTCATAGAGTTGGTTTGACATGGGTTATATCACAGAACTGTAGAATCTCAGAATCATACGGGTTGGAAGGGATCTCTGGAGATATCTAGTCCAACTCCCCACTAAAGCAGATTCAATAAAGTAGGCTGCAATGAGAAGCCTCTCACGGAAGTGCATATACTTAGAAGTATTATCTAGTTTTCCTTCTGAAAATAATTTTATCTAGTGTTGTTTTGTTGGAATTTTCAGTTCTGTACAGCTATTTATGTAAGTAGCAAACAAAACCAAAGAGTTTTATCTCATAAAATGAAGAGATGTTGTGATATTCACAAAAATATTTCCATCTTTCCTATGTGTTATTTAGAAATAGATGACTTTCATTGTTGGCTGCTGCTCTTCCTGGCAGAAAAATAAAAACATTGTGTGCTTGTACTACCATCCATTATTCACACTTTGTATGCAATCAAATAATTAGCTGCAAATTGAGCAATTTACATTAACTACAGTACCAATTCAACAAAAGATGTCGTGTAGAACAGAGCAGCTTTAGAGTATGTGAAATGTATCACTGAGGCCTTGTTTCTGCATTTTTTAAGCTAATTTTTTTCTTCACCAATTCATTTAAAATGCTGAAGGTGCTTCAAATATATTTTTGCACAATGAGGTTTTCCTTTTAGTTTCATCAGTTTCTTTGCTAAAAAAAATCAAGAAATTCTCTTCATGTTTTGCCCAATGGTATCCTTGAATGTGCATGTTTTTTCTCTGGTAAAATGAACAAAGAAACAAACAAATAAATAAAGGATTTACTGTCAAGAGATTGTTTCATGATGTGAAGATCTTGGTGGCAATACCAGTTTGATATTCCAATCCCTTCTTGCAGTTTTGACAGGAGATATACATTTTAAAACCTCAATCAGTTTGCTGCCCCTACTCACCAAGTGACTCCACAATTAGCTGCTGCCAGCAAAAAGAAGTGGCATGTTTGGGAGGCAGGAATGATAAAAAACTGTGGCAGGGAATGTCTTAAGCCAGGATTGCTTGATATTTAGTATCAAGCAATTACAGCATAGTTAATGTTTTATAAAGAAATGAGCAGTGCAACACATATTTGTAGGGCCAGAAAGAGAAAAACAGCAGCAAGCTTTTGCACGAATGGTTCAACATAAACACTGAGAGTTTTGAAATGCCTGGCTTATCCCTCTTTTCTAAGCTGTACAGTGATTAAGCTAAATAAATAACTGTACTTTTCCACGAGGACTCACAGTTTGTAAAGCTGTCACTGCAGACACTTGGTTTATAGCACTGGGGAAATGACCACTCTCAGCACAACAAGAATGCAGATTGAATTGCTTTGACTATGGGTGTCTTGGGATCTAGCTGAACATTTTATCAGGAAACTAAGTCTTGTTACTTTTCAAAACAACCAGAAGAAGTACCCTATGATACAGATCATATTCTATGCATCTTTTAGACTACTAATCTCAATTCTATTTAACAAAAACTTGCTACTGGACTGACAGCTGTACTTGCTAAATCTATTCTTAAATTAATTCACATTATGTACAGTTCACAGTTAGAAAAGACAAAATTGATTCTAGAATTAGATGAATTAGTTTGCAGAAAATAATTACTAACTAGAAATTTCAAAATAATTTAATGAAATGAAATGTAGGTCTTTCATATCTGCATTACAGAGTTGTTACTTCTCAGTCAGAAATTGGAATACTTGAGGAAAATATAAATGTGCACTGGAAATTCACTTCAGCTTCATAAGGTTAATAATTTGCCATTCATATTTTGCGTCTCTAAAATGTTAAAAATTAATGGTGAAAATATTTCTACAGTCTTTTTTTTTTTTTTTTTTTTTGTGGATAATTTCCACAAGGTAGAGTGGTGACTTTTACACCTAAGTAATGATCTAAGAAGGACTGGATTTCCTGCTCTCCAAGAGCCCAGATTCAAGTCAGAACAACATTGGCAAAAGGAGATACCATTGGATAAGACATCAAGAAATGAAAAAAAAGCAGTAATATAATGAAGAAAGTTCTGGAAATGTGTTTTAATAGGTGATTAAATGATTGAACCAGCTAGTTATCAAATCAGACTGAAGCCAGGAGGCTTGCACATTTGATGGCTGGAGAAATTGAACCTGTTTCTTTTCTCTCTCTTCTTTTTTTTTTTCCCCTTCTAAAGAGACAAGGGAATCATATCATTTCTAAATCTTAACTGTGATGATTTTGAAGTTGCAGAAAAACCTGATATATATCCTTTTCAGAAGGAGGAAAGGAGGATAATGTCTACCAGAATTAGGACTAAAATGAGAATTAATTCTGCTAGTCCATCTATAAACAATTAACTTGACTTTGCTAAATAGCAATAGCATCATATATTTAAAAAAAAAAAATTAAAAAAAAGACCAAAGGGGAAAACATGAAGTGTGCCTTAAGTAAATATGAATTTCTATGGTGCTGGTGTGTTACTTTGATGCACAGTTTTTTCAACTACTTCCCTCTTCACCCTCAAACACTCATCTACGTAAATGTATTTATTATCTCAACTTAAAAGGAAGAACAATTAAAAATAGGAGAGGTGTGTTCGAGTAACACAAATTTGTAGCATTTAAGCTGTGCAATAGAAGTTTAAAATATATACATGTTAATTCCATTGTATCCCATTTCATTACTAGAATGTAATAGCTACTGTTATTGCTCTTAGTTTATATTAATGGTACTATACATATTTACATATCTTTATTTATACAATATTGAGATATCTCTATAAAGCTAAAATATGTATCTATAATTATACATTGTATGTATCCTATGTAGGTAAATATGCTTATCTATCCTTATCTGTCTTTAAAATAAGTTAACCAAAATACACTGAAAAATTATAAATTTCAATAAAGTAACTGCACTGCACAGTGAGAAGGTTTGTAGGTATCACTAGTGCCTTCCAAAAGTGAGAAAATGCCAGCACTAACAAGCAAAGCAGCAACACAAAAATTCTAAAGCCCTGATCAAATAAATTTCAAAAAATTGCATAGAACTGAACACTACATATGCATACATGCATAATCAAGCACAGAATTTTCACAGCGAGTCAGTCTAAACTATCCAGTGATTACAGATCTTACCTGGGAAGAGAACAGATGAGTATTCAAGATTTATATGTACTAATCAAGAGTGAAAGCAACTGTGACAGTCAGCCTGTCTTTATTATAATATAAAATCCTATAAAGGAATTCAAGTAGAAAAAGTATTAAGAAAAGATAATAATAAGGAAGAATATTCATGTTTCCTTATGAGACACACTGTCACGCGAGCATATCTTTCATGATACTTTACAGGGAGACGAAGCAAAGACAGGAAACAGCTATGGAAATGATTAGCTCAGCCCAGGTAATCAAAGTATTCTGAGTTCTAGTACATGCAAATCACAATACTTCTAATTTATTCCTGAAAATGGAATGCATCATACTGTATAGCATATACAGAAACTAACATATTTGGCAAGTTCACAGCATAGGTGTCATAGTTTTGGTTTGGGCTGAGTTAATTTTCTCTGTAGAGGCTTGTGTTATGCTATGTTTTGGATTTTTGATGAAAATAGTGGTGATAAGACAGTGATGTTTTTAGTTGTTTCAGAGCAGTGCATGCATAGAAACAAGAACTTTTATTGGAGGCTGAGGATGCACAAGGGGAGGGCATGCAACCAGGATAGTTGACTCCAACTGGCCAAAGGGAAATCTCATACCATATGACATCATGTTCAGCAGTAAATTCTGTGGTAAAGAAGGAAGAAGGGAGGGACATTTGTGTGATGGAGTTTGTCTTCCCAAGAAATCATTACATACAATAAATGTTGCTTTCCTGGAAATGGATGAAAATCTGCCTGCCAATGGGACGTAGTGAATTAATAGCTTGTTTTACTTTGCAGGTACATACGGTTTTGCTTTACCTAATAAATATTAATATTTTCATACTTTTGTATCGATAATTTTAAAATCACAGTAGAAACATTGTTTTTGTTTTGTTTTGTTTTGTTTTAAAACTGGACTGCGTCAAACTAATACTTTGTTAGAATGTTATGCAAAAAAACACAAAAGCTATGTGTAGTCTCAAGGATCAGTTATTGTATTGAAGAGGAAGGTGTCTGTAGAAGTCATACTATTATGAAATAATACTTTTTAAAAAATTAAGAGGGTGTAAAAAAAAACAATGAAAATTAGAGCTAAAGAAGTGTACCTTTCTACTTTGGTTTTATGCCATTCTGAAGTCTCAGTTAGTTGGAAGCTGCCAATTTGCATTTTGACATGAGTTTTATTTATTTGGAGTGAAAACTACAAATTATCTAGTTTTGTGAATCCACCTGACAGTCACTGGTTTTGAAACTAACTGAGAACTGTGTAAACATTTTATAAGATACCAGACTTTCAATTACACCTCTTTCACGTATATTCAGTTTCTACGTCAGAAAACCCTAGTATTCTATTCTTAAAATAGGTATATTCTTAGGGTTTTTCATAAAATTTTTCATTTTTGGATGAAGATGGTAAGAAGTAAAGGAGGACTCAAATGCTCACTCAAATGCTGAGACACAGAACTGAAAATACATGCATAGGGACAATCACAGGGCACAAATCTCCCAGTCACAATTGTCAGTGGGCTATCAATCTACAAGTGTCATTTCAAGGAAGATCAACCTGGACTTTGTAGCTGATAAATTGACATCCTGGATTGGGATTGTGCAGAAACTGAAAAGCTCTGAACTATAGACATCTTACAGCTTACTTTTCTTGTACTTACTTACTTTACTTTTACTTTCTTCCAGGAGTATGAAGCCACAGCCTGACCCCACTCTCACAATTAGGAACCCGTTTACCTGCTCTAACGGAGAAGTTTGCATTTCTACCCAAGCAGTTGACTCAGCTCTTCCAAAAGTCTCAAAATAGAAAAATCATTTGTGTTTTTACCTATAAATGCCCTCAAACAAGATAAAAGAAAATTGATTTGATTCTTACGGAAAGTTAGAATAAAGTTTTGTATTGGAAAACAGTTTCCAGTTATTTATTGATAACTTTTTTGTACGTACCTTGAATAAATGTTTCAGCACTTACTTGCTAAATATTATGTTCAAGAGTCATGACAGTTAGACATCACCTTACCAAGCAGCTTTGAAGGGCGACTCTTATTGTGTTCTCTAAAGATACACTACTCAGTCAAACAAAACAATGTTTGAACAGTGATATAACATACAAGGTGGAGCATTAGATTGTCCACATATTTTCATAGGCCAGTTGTGTTCTGTCAGAACAATACTGCTATGTAAACCAGCAGTTCGGATTTTTTAATGTTTTCAGTAAGTTAGCAGTGCATGCTAAGGGAAAAAATAATAACAGTAGTCAGAAATACAAAATACTTTTCCCTTTTGTTGTATGTCTTATCACATTTAGTTTTTATATGGTGCTCGCAAGGAGAAATGATTGCTAATCTACTAAGACTGTACATTTAATACTTCACATAACATAATTTGTAAAATCTCACCAGTGCATCTGAGATGGAGAAAAGCAGCCTGAAGATAGGAATGTGTAGTAGGTGGCGACCGAAAGTACGGGATGTGATGCATTAGGACCTCCCCTGCCTAGCACCTGTGGGCATAGACGAAGCTAACGAGGCGATAAGGTAGCATATATAAGACATTGTAACGACGCAATAAATGCCATTTTGCCACTCATCATATTGATGTGTGCATGCATCAAGATGGTCGGGGACTAGGAGTAGTCCTTTCAAACAGGGTGACAGTTCACAAACGGAATATCCGATGTGGTGAACGCCACAGTAATGTGCTAAATCAGGTCTAGTTTAGCTTTTTCAAAATCTTTATGATATAAATACAACAGAAGTGGATGGGAAAAAGAGATCAAGCATTTTGTAGCATCCCAGCAACCAGCAACAAATGACAAACTAAATTATTGTAGGGGGCACATATTGAAGATTAAAATACTCCATAACAGAATGACAGAAGATTTGCTGGATTTTCAATTCAGGATTGATATTGACATAACTGGAATTTGATCTTGATTACAGTCTTGACTATGTTGAGCCTGAATAGATGTTATTAATCCTCTGAAATTCAACTGATTTTGGATTAAGTAAAGGTAAGTAGTGTCAGGATATGTCATTTAATGTTGAGGTGGCTAATCTGATGACTGAGTTCTAAAAGTGTTTTCATATAGTCCTGTAAAAGATTAAAGTTCTCCTCAGGTTTTGATCTGTAACTGAAAAAATCATGCTTTCAGTACTTGCAACTATTGATACAGCAAGAGTTGGAACATCTGCCACACTTAGTAATTAATCAAACACTACATGATGTAGGAGAATAGCTGATCATTTTAAGGTTTCAAGGAGAAGTAGATGCAACCAAAGAAAAAAAAATACATAGAAAAATCTTTGAAGTGTCACCTAATCCAGTATTTTACTATGTTTATGATCAACAGAGTTTAATCCAAAAGGCAAAAAAAAATACCACCAGTAAAACTCTTTGCTATTCATATTTTCAGGTATTTGGTGTAACTTCTGCACATATTCAGTTAAGGTTTTCTTACAGATAATGTATTATAAAAATTGAAACTATGCTTAAATATGAGGATTTCATAGACTATGATTCAATATAAGTGTGGAAAAAGACTCTTATAATGTTAGTGATTTCTGATAAAGAATTTAAATTTATTCTTTCAAGACTGGGGCAATAACTTTATTGGAAGATCTGGTAACAACACAGTCCTTACTATTAGAGAATTAACTTATATCCTTATTAGAGCATATAAGTAATTAGCCTTTCATTCAAATTTGTAAAGATTTTGTGAATCTCCTGTAGCTATTTAGTAACACAACCCTCTGACTGGATGTCCAGTATTCCATACCAAGATGAAAAAGATGAAGTCATCTAAATGAACATATGGATCTGCTGGAATAGTACTCAGATGGGCTATGATATGAAGAGTAGACACAGGCACTGATAATTAAGCAATTTTTATACCACATGGAAAGAGAAGCTAAATGTAAGTTCCTGGACTATTCACTAACATATTATTAAATATTCATTTCAAAGTTGAAATTGCTGAACTACTGTGTATACACATGATTTGTCATCATTTCTTTTTAAAAAGTGCATTTGGAATACATTTTTTTTATTCCACTAAGTCATTTTGTTAAGTAGTGTGTCTTTCTAGATGGTCTCCATAGATTATATATAACAACTCACTTAAAAGGTAGAATTGCCAAAAAGAAAAGTTATTTATCTCTTGTGAGCTAGGTCCGAAGGACATAAATTGTACTTAGAAGTGATCACCAGAGAAAAGTTAGGAGATTTATGTTCAGGTCATGATCGATATACTTAATTTAACAAATGGAGACAAACTCTGGCTCCTCGGTGTCTTCTTGTCTGCCAAAGAACTTAACCTGACAGAGAAAGATAGCCCATACTTTCTTAGGTTTTTACAGTTATAATATGGTTAAAGAATGTTCAAGAAACATTTAGATATAGCGTTGAGAGACATGGTTTAGTGGAGTTATTGGTGGTAGGTGGATGGTTGGACTGGATGATCTTGTAGGTCTTTTCCAACCTAGCTAATTCTATGATTCTATGATTCTATGAATGCTGTAAGTCAGAGGAAAAGGCTGAGGGAAACAAAATGTTTTACACAAAGAATTTTAGCATTTACATGCTATAGTCAGGCATAGTCTTGAATCATAAACTGAGCTTATATATATACACCTACATATATATATGTGTGTGTATTTATATGCATGTTTTGTTGTACAGAAAGTAGTTGGGAGACCTAAAAAAAAATCAGAAAAAGAAAAAAAATATTAAGGAAGATGACACAGAAAGTACTGATAAGTTTAGCTTCGTATGTGAAATGATCTGAATTACGTAACCATAACACACGAAGCATTGTCTACTCTCCTACAGATAACGTAACTAAAGGAACCTTACTGCCTCACCAGGGATGTAAGGATACAGTTTCCTATCTAATTAAATGAAACCAAAAATAATGAAGCATATCTATTTTTATGAACCAAAATTAATGTTGAATTTAATTGCATTTACTCTTCTATCAGAGTCACTATTCACTAATGCCAGCTACAACTGTCATGTGCGCTATCACTGTAAATGCTGGGAAAATATTATTTTCTCATTTGTAAATCATACCCTGGATCTTCTTTTGAAGAATACTAATTATGATGGTTATGGTCATGGTTATCCAAAACAAAGATTGCACAATACAGTTGTCAGCCTATCTGTTTCTGACTGAAAGACATAGAGCAATACATTTCTTTTGTATGTGTCCATGAAGAATTTTTTAGATATGCTAACTGCATCAGGTGTTTTAAGCGGATACTTTAAGAAAAAAAAAAGGCATATGGAGATAATTGAAAGATCATCTTCTACCCACTGTTTGAAGACATTACACTCTACAATGTTTAAAGACAGAAGATTACAAAGGGCAGGTGGGAATATAAAGTCATCTGAAGATTTTTAATTTTATCCCTTTCATTTGATGATCTTACAGAACTTACTGTAATAGTCTTGATTGTACAGCAAGTCAGACATACATTTGTACTGCACTCTTCACTAGTTGAATTGTCCCTGAATTAGGTTGAAAATCATATCTCATATTGTTCAGTTTTTCCCATTTTTTCCTTTTCAACAGACTATGAAGCATGGATTTAGGCAATTGCTCATCTGCACTGAGATTTCTGCTCTCTGACTTTCCTTTGAATTGCTCTTCAATATGTATGTGGTGCTGCAAGGAAGGAGAGAAAAAGATTAAGTGGATGGTAGTGTCAAAAAGTATATGAATGAGACAGAGCTTTGGCAGTTGTTTAGGCTGAGATATCTTTGCTTAGAGATGCATTTCCAAGAGTATTTGATTGGGCAAGATGGTTTCTAGAGCTTTAAGTAGAACAGAGAATTGCAACCTAAGTACACTTAGAGAAATCCTTAGAAAAATAGGAAGGGATTAAGTGGGTGAGGTTTATTTCTTCATTATTTATCTACTCTTATTTCAGACAGAAGTTTTTAGCGTGATGCTGAATACCCACTGAACATCCACTTACATATTCATTACTTCTGCAATGTCAGACTGAAATGCTCCTTTTCATTTCTATCTCTTTCAGTTTTGTCTCATGCCAAGTTTCTGCAACTCTCATGCTAAGCAAAGGACTCAGAAAATAAATTTTGGAATTGGCATCAATCCCTTACAGTACTTGTTTTCTAAATTCTTTAGCAACCGGCTATGCAATTGAGAGGGATGGGGGTATAAGACAAAAATTATTAATTCTTCATGGAAGGAGAGAGGAAAGGGTGGGAGAAGCTATCTAGAGAAGGTACCAATTATCAAATAAGAAAAGCTTCAATACCAAGCCATGGACTTGTGTTCCTGGTTACTCTGTTCATTTATTCACCCAGACCACAGTCAGTAAGACCTCTGGCACATTATAATCTGTTATGAAGTAGAATTGCTTTGATCACAGACAGTGGCCATGCACAGACAGTTTTAGAAGTCCACCTTTGCAGCAGCCTAAGAAGAAGGTGCATAGAAATCCATGCACGTATCCATAACCATGGCAGCAAGACAATGGACTACTGATTTTTATTGACCAGATACAGATGTGTCACGTATCATCTGTGACAACATGAGTCCAGTTATTCTATGTATTCTGATAATTAATAACAAATTTAGTAACTACAAGAAATGTAATCATTTCTAATTAAAACTGATTTCCAAAAACTTACAAATATCAACTCTGAAAACACATTTGGAAATTACAGTACTTCACCACTTATAATTATCTAGATGAATAGTGATCTGTTTATGTATTTTTGATAAGTATAGGTGGTAAATATGTCTAAAATAGATTAATATAAATAAATATGTAGGTAAGTGTCGATAAAGATTTTTTTTTATGTGGATTCTGGCCCAATTCATTTAGATGTTCTTCTAATAAGTTGCACACTTGTCTACTTGAACAAAAAGATTTTTCTAAAGCAAAATCTACTGGACTGTGGTATTTTGTAGTTACACAATTAATACTTCTATTGAATGCTGAATATGTTTAAGGTCTCTGCAACTTAAAGGAAAAAGTAAGCATAAAAAAGAAGTATGAAAATAATTGTATAGAAAGGGAGATTAAATCAGATGGGATTCTTCATCTGGAAAAATAAATGATTTGAGGGGAGTGTATGCTTCAATATAGGGAGACATGAATGAGGTAGAGAAGGTGAAAAGAAGTAAGTATTATTCAGTATTTCACACAATAAACAAACCAAGAATAGTCAAAAGAAATATTAACAGAAAATTCTTGAACTAAAAAAAGTGTGGGTTTTTTTTTCTACTCAAAGTGTAAATGAATTGCAAAACTCATTGGCACATGCTGTGCCAATATAATCTTTGTTGCAGTTGTTAAGTGATATCAAATATAAGGATGTAGATACAAACACCAATTCATAAGGTCTTAAGTTACAGGGTGTCAGAAGCCATGAAGTTATGGTGATAAAGTATTAATTCATTCTTGAAATTGGCCACTGTCTAACACTGTACATGGAACTAGACAAGCCTTTTATCTTGCCCATTACTGTTGCTTTTATGAGCATTTCATAGTCCTCTATGAAAGTCCTCTACTGAAGTTAACTGAAGTTAACTAAACATATGACTGCTGAATTTTTGATATGCAACTACATATAAGTAAAAATAACTGTAAGCCAATAAATTTAAGTTGTTCTGTTTGCCTGTATAATAACTTGTAATTGTTAGTTGGGTGATGATCCTAAATAGTCACTATGTTGCAGGCTGTTGCAGAGAGTGATATACATGCTCACATAAACTACAAGTAAAAACCTTCACTCTGACCAGAAGTTAAAAATTGAGTACAAAACCTCATTTTTGTTGCTTACTGCAATTTAAATAGATGAGCATAGTGCCATGCAGACATTATATTCTAGTGTCTGTTTTAAGATCATCACTTAACTTCATGCACCACAAAACTGAACACAGAAGAATTGAAAGAAATTTCAATTTGTAAAAGTGGAATTTTTTTTACTCCATGAAACTTGCACAAAAGTTGCAAACTATGGATTCACGGTTTTCTATGATGACATCCGAAACATTCCCATGTGTCCAAGTGCCTTTGCCCATATAACATTACCCTAATGTCCGATACTCTCTTCTTCCCAGAAACGTGTCATCAACTATTATACAGAAAACAAGAGATATAGCTTAAATTAGAGTACTATTTTTACTATATTTTAAAACACAAAATTTTCCAGTAGAATTTTTGATAGTATTTCTTTATATCCTCCTGAACTATTAACCTTTTAGGATGAAATATGTTATCTTTCTTAGTTTTTTTTTGTAATTGAATTATTCTGAAACTGACTTTTATCGTAAGGTCATGAAGAATTTAAACTATTCATCTGTAGTCTTATTGAGCATGTATTAAGGGCGGCAAAGATAAGAGTAGAAGAAACAAATTTTTAAAAGTTCCCCTTTTATTTAAATGAAGTGGTATACAGAAACCCTACTGATGATAATATGCATTTTATCTTTCTGAAGCTATAAAAAAGCAAAAAAAAATTTTGCTTATGTGACTATTTGTACTAAATAACCTTATTTGTATATATTCCATTAAAACCACATTAAATGGTTCTAGACTGTAGTTCCTTGCTCTTTTTTTAATGTGCTGATCCGCTAAAAGAGAGCCTTTTTTTGAAATGCTCTGTTAATTTGTGGCCTGTGCAATGAAGCTCATCTTGTATAGGTCTGTTCTCCTATGGTAAAACTAAGACATAAAAAAGACACAAAGATATAAAAAAACTGACTCCCAAAGACCTGACATAGGTGAGTTGACTCAATAAAGCACAATTTCCTGGTCAGCAACAAATAAGAGAACAATAGTCAGAGATTCTTTTATAAGATAAAACATCAGAAGCATGTTCAGTGAGTAGATCTTTCATAGCAGTCTTACTGAACTGAAAGTCTATTTTTTGAACCATTTGATATCTAAGTTAAAAAAGAAACCCTTTCCTGAATGTATTTTTAGCTTTAGAAGGCGAGACTTCACAAATTACTTTGTTTGAAATGCAGTGATAACTCAGAATTTATCTGTATCTATGTATTAGTTACCTGCTAGACAATCAGTTCTCTGAACTACCTGTTTAATGTGTAATCAGAGGATAAAATGTAAAAATATATTGTATACATATATAGACACATATAAATAAAACAATTAGGTTAATACCAATAATCATTTAATACTGCAGTGAGAAGAGGGAATATTACATACATTTGAAAAAGTCACTAAGGTTATCTGATGGGAAGAACACAGGAAATTAAATGGGTGTCTGAAGCTGGTTATTACTGTGGGTAAGTGCTGAATATATACTTGTAAGAGAGCATGTGATTAATTGTGCTGAGCATAAAGTTACCTGTTCTATTTATTTTTTCTTGTTTGAAATCAAGTAATGGAATAAAAATATATGTAATCCAGCTATAGTTGATAATAAACAGTTCTTCTGAAGAAATAATATTATTCTGATGGATATAATTTTAATGAGTAAAACATGTCCTCAAAAGATGGCATCTAACATTAGAAATAATCTTATTATTGTATCTCAACCACAAAAGCATTCGCTCTGTACCTTTTGAAAAACTGTTCACAGCATGCTAGGTATAAATCAAAGACTTACACCAACAAATTCATACAGATAAGTTATAATACTTCCAGATAGCACACAAAAGACTCGTGCCAAAGACACAAGCTTACAGTATGTATGTTAAAACGTGTATTCAGAACAAGTGACAATATGCATTTATTTACACTCAAGAAAAATCTCACGTTTTGTCTAATTGTGATATACAAGAAAACAGATGTATTGAAAAACATCCTCTCCACAGAAAAATAGGACATTACAGTTAATTAGTATTAAATTGAGATATACATACAATATTTGCAATAATTCTACTATTAACGGTAGCCTGTTAGGCTTAGATAATTTTTTTTTTCTGGATCTTTTCTGTTAAGAGTCTGAAAGTATAATTTTTGTGCCTCATTTTTATTATCTATCTTCAACATATCCATAGTTTGCTTTGCACTTTGTTGTTTGCATTAGGAGTATCTACAGTAGTTAATAATTAATAAGTAAGTTCAAACACACACATTTTCTGCAGTTTTCACCTTAGGCCCAGAGTATCAGATTTTCTGCCAACTTTCAAGAAGATGATGAAAAATATGATCAATATGTTCATAGATACTGAATCTAGCAATCTTCATTTAAGCATATAGAGAGAATAAAATGTTCAACAGTGGCCTATAAAATCCAGTTCTTACCCTGGACTCATGATTTGCTCATACCCAACAAAAAAATACAAAGCCACTGAGAAGAAGAATAATTCTTCAGAGAATTCTCAAACTGGCATGTAGCTTGCAAAATATTTAAACATCTTATATGTTTTTTCTATACAAGTCCTGATTTTCAGATCAAAGCGAAGAGAAAAAAATTGAAGCTGCAATGCCAAAAACCTTCTCTCCAAGGCCTTATATAAAAGCTGAGGTAGTCACTTTGTAATTAAATCTTATAAAACAGAGCAATTATATTCATTACAGAAAAAGCATTTTATGGTCAGCAGTCTTATTTGAAACTAATAGGACGATACAAATGTCACAGTTCACAAAAGCTTTATGACCATTACTTTATTCTGAGCTAATCTTTCACAAACCAATTAGCCAGTATAATAGTATCACTGTGTATTTAAATGAAAAACTGAAACTTGCAAAACACTTCTGCTTTTTTCATATTTATGATGTACAGCGTGTTATTGGAACAGAAGCTCTATGTTTGAAGGGCTCAGTCTTCTGGGGTGCAAAGCAATAAATCTCAGAAAGCACTTAGCCTACACATAGTTAATGTAGAATAATGTAATTCCTGTTCTATAAATGAGATTTTTCTTAGAGTTGCAAATGATTACCACAGATCCAGAAAAACCAAAAGCAAAGAAAACATTGAAATTAATGAAAAGGCATAAATATTGCTGTTGCAGCATACCAACTTCAGCTGATGCATCCAGAAAGATAACTGGGAGGAGCAAAAAGTTTGAATGGAAAGTATACATCCTACTGTGTCAGACACATGACTAAAAGCTCTTCATGTTGTTGCATTCCAGTAAGTAACATTAGTATATGGAAGTGTGAGTGAAGGAAAATGTTTTATCACTGCTACAGCTTCTAACTACTAGTTTCCTCACCTTCTAGTCAATGTGGAGGACAAGTTCATTCTGACTCTGTAAATAACTCTCCTTTGGATACCCAGGTTTCCTCCAGTTTATGTTTATCCTGACAATGGTTTCAGTGTACCTTCCACATTTACTTATGGCTTCTATCAAAATATCAAAATATTTACATGACAATTTAAATTTTTTTTCTACTATGCTTGAGCAGTGACACTTTTTCCCTTTTGACTAGTTATTACTGCCTTAGTTGGATTTTGATTTCACATTTAATTATTCATATTTTTATATATTTACAAAAGATAGTCATGTGGATTACAGAATAATAAAGCTTTACAGCAGGATATGCATGCATTTGTCAGCGGAGTTTGGTAAGACAAGTGCATTTCAGAAATGAAAAACATGAAAGAGGTCTTATACATGGAATTATGGCTGAACAATTCTCTTTCATTCAGTAGAAAGCTTATACTTTCATTTCTTCCTTTCCTTCAAAGAAAAGTGGATATATTATACTTAAATAAATAAACAAAGTGAAAACAATGAATTGAAATATGGAATTACTGGACTGTCTATCTTCTTTCTGATGGCGTATTTATTCTATGACCCTTTAAGAAAGGGTCCCTCTTTCCTTTAAGAAAAGAGGGTGACCCTTTTTCCTTTAAGAAAAAGAAATTAGTAAGTGAAGCATGAACTTCCAGAACTAGATCTCAGAACTGTAGTTCCCTAGACTACTACTGATATTCTAAAGAGATAAGAAAATCATGCTACCTTTTTCTTTCTTAACCAGTAATATAGTTATAATTGATATACTTTCTTTTTTATGTGACTAGTTTTCTTTTGCTTTCTATGCACTACCTAGAAATTAGCACAGCTGGGATAGGAAAATATGAATATAAAAATCTGTTGAATAGTTGAACGAATGACACAAGCATTGAAGTACATTCATGGTATTTAGACCCAGTTTCTCACACATTAAAAATGTATATAAAAATGTCAGCAAAAGATATTTTCATCTAAAGAGAAAAATATTGATTGAATTAATATCATTACTAGGGACAGATTATCTAGTATGCAATAAGTTTAACATCTTTAGTATTACCTGCACAAGATTCAACTCACGCTGAATATTTTACAAAGGAGGAAAAATATTGCATTTCCATATGCTGCTACCTCCTATTCAGAACTGGAAACTCATGGTTGATTTGCAACAAGGACTACTTACATAAGTTTGGGGTTTAATTTTTTTAAAAAAAACATATTTTTAATAAGAAGTATATCCATATGAATGCTTCAAAATACATATACTGTATTTGTCATTGCTGTTTATTAGATATATACACAAGGTCGAAGTCCATTGTCTAATTTACGTATTAGAAAGTATGTAGGACTTTTCATTTAAATACCATGAATTCCACACAACTGATGTAGAAAGACATCTTTCATAAAGCCTGCATAAGTATTAATAGCACAAAATTATCATTTAGCAGTGGAAGCGCTGTGGATAGAGAGAAAGGGATAATTCTTAAGCCATTTAATGTGAAGTTTTCCATTTGGTTTATAATCTTTCCTTATAGAAGTGGAAAGAAACTAATTGCATTTGGTTTGTTCTTCATCTCGGTACAGAATACTCAATTCTAAATTTAAAATAATGAATTGATTTAGGGACTTCTTTTTCTGATATAAAGAAAATGAGTAAAAATTTATAGTGTACAAGAAATTCTTTTATATTACAATTTACATTGTCCTTTTTTTTTTTTTTTTTTTTTGCATTTATTTCACATCATAAGTTGAGAAGTAGCAGCAAAAAATCCCCATCGTTCTAATGCTCACAACTAGGAGGAAGAAGTTATATTGTAATAAACATATCAATTGTTTGCATTCACATGCCCTCTATTCACTGCAAACATGCTAATAAACTTTTAGAAAAATATATTGTCTTAAAATTACAAGACAAGTTGTTTTCATGATCAGGAGTTCAGGATTTTTGTACAGTCAGAGACTTACTTCTGTTGTTCACCATCGCTCTCTTCTGACCTTCAAAAGATAATCTAGTGCCAAAACAATAAATTTAATATATTTTTAATATATAAAATTACAGCAAAAACTTTACTAACAGAGTCAAGAATGTTGACACAGCAATCAGCTGCCATTCACTTGGTCCTCTAGGACCTGGACAAATTCTCCACAGAACAATGGTTATCTACATTATATTAAATAGTATCACATTTTCCAGAAAAAATATCTAGTGTGAAATCTCTAATTAGATGGAGAATTCAGCTGCCAAGTTCTTGATAGCAACAGCTTGTATGAATCAAGTATGATACATCCAGTAGCATGGTTCTCATGACCCCTGAATGTGACCTGCTCCCAGTGGAAAGCAATTTGATGCTCTACTGCACATAGACCAGAATGTACGATACAAAAAAAACCAGATAAATTAGTAACAGGTACATCTGAGTGGGGCAGCTTATTTGCCGCTTATCTGTAACCAGGCAAGCTTGTTTCACCTCAGTTTAAAAGGTAAAGATAACCTCCATTGTCCATTCATGGAAAAGTCTCCCTATCATTTAAGGAAATGCGACAGCAATGGAAATGAAGTGAAAACATTCTGGTGACAAAAACTCTTCATCACATTATTAAACTTTTTGTTTTCTACATATTTATCATCAACCTTTTTCTCTCTCTCCACTTTTTTTTTCCTTTTCTTTTCTGACAGCTCAAAGGCTGCAGGGCTTTAAAATGAGGCTGTTATAGAAGAAGAAGGTGCCAAACACAAAGAAGTTTATTGAGCACTAGACAGTGATATGAGAGCCTACAACTCAGTAAATTTATCTTAGTGGAACACACAATCTGAAACCCAATAATAATAAGAGATGTGAAAATATCCTATATAGATATAAGGAAGTATAATTTATTTTGGGAACCATTGCAAATATGCCTAATTAATATGTAGCATGTCTTTTAAAACAACTTTGTAAATCACAATTCATTTAAAATATTCATAAAAAGAAATATGCTCTGTATCAGGTAGGCTCACTGCTCGCTACAAATGTCACTTGGACAATTAAAAATAAACAGAAAATGCAGTGCCTTCTTGTTTTTTTTAAAAAAAAAGTTAAGCTTTTCAGTGCTACAAATGTCACCAAGAAAGGCTAGAGTTATATTTATTCAATATTGGAAACATATTTCTTTAATTTTTCATGATCTCTGTTAGCAATAGGATGAAGCTTTATTACCTTTTACAATGTCCAGTCAAAGCAGAGGTTTGGTTTGTGATTAGAAAATTCACCAGGTAAATCTCTATTTAAACAAAGCAGACAAAAACAGGATCTTAGCTTCCTATTCTGTCAAAATGTTAGTCTTTGGTCAAATAGATATTCAGCATGTGCAAAGCATAAAATAATAAGAAATGCATGAGTTAACTTCTACATACACATCCACTCATATCTGACTTGAACAGTCTATTGTCAATATCTGGTTGTTATTCTGATATGTACATCATAAAAAGATGTCAGGAGGAAATTTTTCACTTAGTGGATGCTGAGGTGCAGGAACAGGTTGCCCAGTGAAGCTGTGGATACCCCAACCCTGGAGGTATTCAAGGCCAGGTTGTTTGGGGCCCTAGGGAACCCTATCTAGTGCTTGCAATCCTCCCTGTGGCAGGGGAGTTAGAACTAGATGGTCTTTGAGGTTCCTTCCAACCTAAGCCTTTCTATGAATCTATGATTCTATGATTCTATGATGTTTTAAAGCAAGTCATCCATTAAATATTGTTAGGCTTAAACATCAGTGTTTTGTGTAAATATATAGCTGTATCAAAACTTTTCATTTTCCAGATTGTATATTAATACACATGATTCAGGTGAGAATAGTCAATGCTAAATAGTCTGCATTATGAAACCATATTTTTCAGTCTAGTCCTTATCTATATGAATAGTCTCATCATAATACCTTTCTGAATGAGGAAATAACATGTTGTTAACAGACCTTGGGTTATTTTTTCTACCTTTCATTTTTAGATTTTATACATGTACTTAGGACAGAATTAGATGTTTAAAGTGAGAAGCATGCGTGTATATAGGAACAGAATGAGATGCTTAAACTGAAAAGCTGGAATAAAAAAAAATATGTTCTGTCATTATTATGATTGGTAGTTAAGGACAATGTCAGGAAAAAATGCCACCATTCTGTGTCTTTATACTGCTATTCTACATTATGATTATAATTACAATAATAGCAGCAAAGCATAATTATTTCTTTAAATTTGAAATATTGTCTTAAACCATTTCAGACAAAATAACTAACTTTGCAGAGAGCAACTGATTTCATTTATCTCAGAATTAATTAACATGCATTGATTTTGACTGCATTATCTGTCAAACAATTTAAAATTAATTACTTTAATTTTATATGTCCATACTCCAATTTCTATATTTCTAAATGGAACTTCTGTAAAAACTGAAGGGGATAGAAAATAATTTAACCAGAGCAAACATCAGTATTAGCAGTTGCTGATACAATGTGTATCAACAGATCAATTGTAGATCATGAGAATGTACAATCAATGTGTGAAATGCCTATCTAGTTGTAAATGTCCTTTTTGCAAACTGTTTTATCTCCTTTGAGTGTTGCTTTAAAAGAGTCTCTTACTTTGAAACTGAGCCCACTTAAAGAATTATAGTTGAATAAAACAATATTGCAAAGTATGTTTAAAGGTTCTTAAGAAAACCTTAATGGAAGGTTTCTGAGAATTCAATATTCTACAGCCAAAACACTCATCACAAACTTATTTACCCTTGAGCTTCATTAACGTTTTTTGGCAGTGCACTTTTTATGTTGAGAGAGAACTAAAATGTGTGTAAAGAAAGGTAGATTATAAATGTATATTCTTGTTTGTGTTTGTACATATATGCACATATACTGAAGTACATATATCAATGAAAAAGAATATACTTCTCCAAATTTGTCAAATAGCACACTTTTTCCAATAATATAGACTTTTCTCACTAATAAAAGCAGGATATTTTCCTTTAAAAACTATTCACTACATATCTGTCTTCATCTATGTATCTGTACCTATGTCTAGTTTTCAGTTTAGTTATAGATATGCATATTTAATATATAAACACATAGGTATGTACATAATTACTATCACTAATGTAGGTAAGACAAGATGGAATACTATCCCTGTTTATTTTCCTATCATCAGTAATATGGTTCAGTATTTCACACAGTTTCTTCATCAGTAGTATACACACCGTTGACCAGGCAGGTTAACACCAGCAGGTGTTTTGCTCATAGGAATAGGAAAAAAGGAACATACTGAAGGTATTTTATTTAGCTTCCCTGAAAGTACAAAAAGATTCTAATGTCAAAGAAGGACACTTTTAAATTTATGAAGATTTAATTTAGTATTCTTGAGTGCCATGGGAAAAAAAAAGAATATATTAGATGTTTCAAACTCAAAGAAGCAAATGACATTCAAAGAAAGCAGTGAGAATGACATATCAAAGAGTCAAAAAGGAAATATGATAGAGTAGTATAGATATTTACAAGAATAAAAACAATTTTTAAAAAGTAACTCCTGATAAATGGTATCTTAGTAAAGGGCAAAAGGCAAAGAAACAAGTGTATGGTCATGTAAGGTTACACTAAGAACTACATATAGACTAACCAGATATAATGAGAGATAAATATAAAAGTCCCAACTTATTAAAAAAATATTAATGTTACTGGAATAATTAGAAAAATTCATATTAATCAAAATGAAGGAAGTTGAGAAGCTCCATTTTGTGGCAAAGATTATTTCAGACAGAGAATAAAATAAATCACTTACTGTTAAGTTGATAGACTGTAAAAATGCTTAAAATACAGAATGCATAAAATCATAAAACATAAAGGTACCGGCCAGATATTAAGAAATAGTTAAAGCATTTTACACGTAAGTATTTTGATGATTTTTTTTTCCCTTGTAGATAATTTTTCACTTTTCACTTTTAGTACTTTTATTTAGCACATTTAGAGCAGCAACTAGACCATTGTCAAAGTCTTTGAATAGATAATGCACAGTTTTAGCTAATACTCATAAAAAAATATTTTGTTGCAGCTCATCAAAAAGAGACACACAACTGCGATCATTTGCTGAAAAATCTGCTTCTCAGTTAAATGGTTCAAGACTGAATGCACAATGGGTTTATAGCAATAAGATTCTTTGCTTCACTTCACCTTGTTAAGGAAAGGTGAAACAAATGTCCAGAAACACAAAATGGAACTTTTCCAATTAAATTCAACGTACTTATGTTTATATACTTAGTTTAGAGTGAGGAAAAATAGAATAAATTCTCAGAAATCATGCTATTGCTGCAAGATTCTTGCAGCAAACTAGGTTATCTCCATTCATTATCTATGAAATGAGCGTCCACATTGCTTCTTATTCACAAGTTTAATGCAAAATAAAAGAAAAAATTCAGTTACCAGCAAATCTTCACTTTTATAACAACAGCATTAATCATAAATATTCAGTTTGGTATTTTGGCAAATGAGTAGTTACTTATATCACTGTTGTTTTCCATTTTCTATTAACTATTAAAATTTTCTTTCAGATAAAACTGTATTAAACTTGTATAACAATATATAAATTAAGATAAAATCTCACAATAATGAATTTATATTGTTGCAGGAAATCGCACAAGCTTCTGCTTAATGGAACTATACTTCATGCTGAGGAAGGAGATCTTTATCTTTCTTTTAAAAACACAAACAGTTGTATTACTTAAAATCACTAGGCAAAACAAAACAGAACACACTATAATGTATTTCTATAATTAAAAGAGAGAAAGTTAGATTTTGTATAGTAGGAAGAGGATCCAAAAGATTAATTAAGAAATTCTTTGTTGGAAAAAAGCTGATTTATTATATACATATATATATATTTTTTTTCATTTAGCTATAAGGCTATAACATGAACATCACATTGAATAACTTTGTTGGTTTGTTGAAAATGAACCTGCCAGAACTAATAATCCATAGATATATGCCCCATGTCACTGTCACTGACTGGGGAAAATGCTTGTTATGATAATTTCTTTATCCGTCAGAAAGAGAAATTCATCTTATGAAATTATGTTTAACATCATATTAGTGCTTGTTCATATTTCAGTTTCAAAGGTTTAATTCTCATGGACAAGCAGACTAGAAGCCTATGGTAACAGAATAAAGTTAAACTTTCAGATGATATTTAGTGTTTCACCACTACCAAAAAAGCCTTATTAGCATGCATGTATGTGTTAGGAAACATTACTGTGGCCTCTGTTATTAATACCATATTCCCTTGAATATTTTGTAAAATCTTGAAAGAGCTAGAAGAAATAAGGAGGTCTGGAACATGTGAAGAAGTATAACCAGATTTTTCATTCATAAGAAGTAAAGCCTAACATGAATTTAAAACTTCTAAATTTCAAGGTTTGAAAGAATAAAAGAGACAGTTCCAAAGAAACTAAATGAAAAAGTGTCAAATTAGTTAAATTACATAAACTTTATTTCTTAGGCACCATATATTTCTATTACCTTAATGAGGAAGATATTCCATCTTCAGATAAGATTCTGGTCAACCAGAATGATGTTTATTGTGACATTGATTTAGTATTCCACATGTGAATATGGGATCGAGAAGCATGACTGAAGAATAGCATTTCTCACATAAGAAAATGGATGAAATATAAACCTTCCTCTTCCATTTCTATTGTTTGAATTTCAAAGATGTAGAACAGAATAATGTGCCATTCTTTTTCTCTAAAATCCTGGTTCAAAGGTACACTGACCTCATCAGTCAAAACAAGAAACTTGATTTTCTTAAATAAATGAGAGAAATTAGTTCTAGCTCAAGATACCAAAGTGGGTGATTAACGTAAAAATAAGAATTCTTTCCTTAGGCTTACCTGAAAAAATAACAAATAAAAAATCCCCTTTTGCTCTGTAATAACTAAATAACTTTTAAAGAATACTTTTTTTCTTGACTATTCTAAATAATATAGCTATATTAAAAATGTTTATATCTACAGTAATTCTCCATCTCTGTTAATGAGAATTCCCCAGTATTCCACTTGTTTCAGTGGTCTCGCTCCAAGTGAGAATGCAAATGTACACACCCAAACTTTGCAGTAATCCTCTTATTTAATAAAGTACATAGAAAAGATTTGATATTCTCTCTCTAAAATTTTAAAACACATTTCTGATTGTGTCTACATTTACAAGCAGTTTGACACATTACAAATGAATTAGCAGACCAAGGTGGTGAAGACAGTATAGTTACATCATGTGCACCCAGATATGGTGGTTTATATGCTACTGCTGACTGCCTGAATCACCTAATCACCTCCAGTACCAGAGTTTTGCAAAGACCAGTGAGATGAGGACTGGGAGCTGAGGCTTCTTTTACTACCCAAGCCAGGAAGTGATCTTTACAGCCAAATACCTAGAAGAAAATGATTTTTTTAATATGATTTTGTGAATGGTGAGAAGTGTTTAAACTCATGTCTCAACATTGTTATTAAATGTACTTGAAATGTATGGAATTCAATAGAAAATACATTTTGAAATAATGGTTGAAACAGAGAATTGAAAAAAAAAAGAGGGAGAGGAGTGTTTTGTTCTATCTTAATTTTCAGGACAGTTCATTTTAGACCAAATGCTCAAGGGATAGAAGCTCAGATTCCTGATCCTCCCAAAGAGAATTCTTAAGTTACTTCACAGAAAATACCCTAGTAAAGTTTAAGATATTTGTCCTAAAAATTCATCAGATTAAGTGGGAGTACTTTAAGATTAACTAGAAACTCTGGGTTTGAATCCACTAAAACTTAACCTGGGTGGGTTTTTAATTTTTTTCTGTGCACATGCTTTGAATTCATTTAAAAAGAGGAATTGTGCAATTGTTTTGAGAACTATTTCCGCTATGTAAAGAAATGCCTCCTTTGCATTCTGGGGTTAACCATTTCTTCAGAAAAACTCTTGTTCTGAATGTCTCTCATTTACTAACTTCAGGTGAATCCTGATGGGAATATTAGATACCTAAACTCACATTAGTAAACAGAGAAAGAAAAAGGCAAAGTATTTGGCATTAGAATTATTTGGAAAGGATTCTACATCTCTTCAGAGTAAGAGACCATCACCCATCTCATGGTAACCTATAATGAATACCTGCCTGCTAACAAAAAATATACATTTTCGTAATGTCCAAATTTTGCAGCCCAATATAGCTCCCTTTGTCTCCTTAAAAACTGACAAAATCAAAGATTTTCATATTGGATCGGCTGTGGTGTATAAAAGCACCAGAAATCTTTATAAATCATTCAGTTTTATTCTTCAAAATTAGTGGATACCAAAAATGATTTCTGGACATCCATCAGCTCATTGAAATTTCATAACAGAATTTCAGCCCAGATGCTGGGTAATAGGGATTTGTCTTTCTTATAAGCAATGATTCAAAACCCCTAGAAACTGTCTAGACAAGATCTGTAGATACTAAGAAATTCTTTTTTTTCTGAAAAATAGGAATGGTGTAAATTACTCAAAGGCAAATGTTATTAGTTTTAATTTTGTATAATCAACTTAAAAAATTATGTATTCAAATCCTAGATGAAAATGAGGGAATTCTTAAGTTTTGAACTTACTGGATATGCACAGATAAACAACACATCTAGATATAAAGATAATGATGGAGATTAATTTGTGCATATATAAAGAGATTTTTAAATATAATCATTTACCTCACCATCAACTTCATCTCATATAGTTTTAACATTTTAATTGAAATTAGGACACATGAAAGTGTGCTTTATTGATTCATTAAAAACTGCATCAAGTGTAGTGACAGGCATAAAGCTAGAGTTTCCACACTTTAAACCTCTTGAGAGGTTTATTAATAATCACTGCTAAAATTTTAGTGTTGATCCTTATCACAATATGGTAATGAATTATTGCATATGACTTATACATAAGTTATAAAAATAGTACATGGAAGAAACTTTGAACAATCTTCCAATTACAGAAAATAATTCAGAAGGGAGGAAGATGACACGTGATAAAAAAAAAGATTCAGAAATAAAAATAAAACAATAATAATAAAAAGTGAGACCTGGATAATGTTTCAGAACAGTGATGCTATAATGAAATATGCATTAAATAGAAGATACTAAGATGTTGCAAGTAAGAACGTAAGTGTTCTGCAAAGACATACTTTTTTCTTTAACTTGAAAAATTCCTCTAATTGCTCCCTCAGCAGAATATAGAGGAAAAAAATAGGCCTTATAGTCATATGTGTTAGGGTAGATTCTCAGTCAAAAATTAAATACAATTTTACAAATATAAGTTTTGGGCATTGTTATGAGCACACAGTAATGTGATGAATTGTTTTGATTACCAGACAGACAGCACTGTGCCAGGCTGTCCCATTGTCCATGTTATCAACAACATTAAACATCTCTAGTCCCAATACTGACCCTTGAGAAACCCCACTCCTTACTGATCTTCAGTCGAACACTGAGCCATTGATCACAGCACTTTGAGTGTGACCATCCAGCCAATTCCTTATCCACTGAGCGGACTTTCCATTAAATACAGGTCTCTCCAATTTAGAGACAAGAATCTTGTGCTGGAAAGTGTCAAATCCCCCGCACAGGTAGATAATATCATTCTCTCTTCCATTATCTTCACCATCTCTGTAACTCTGCAGCAGAAGAGCAACACATTTGTCAGGCATGATTTGCCCTTAGTGAAGCCATGTTGGGTGTCAACAATCATCTCCTTTTCCTATGTGACTTAGCATAGATTCATTTTTGCATTTAAAATGTCCTCGATAATTGAATTACTGTGATGAAGCAGATGCTTTCACCTTTCACATAATGTTTTTACTGAATTTGAGTTTTCTTACATGCCTCCTTGATTTTCACCTCTGACAGTGATACTCAACAAAGAACCACAAATGACAAATAATATTTTTGAAATGGAAGAGCCACATGTCACTTTTTGATCTACTACGTGCTGTTTTTATAGCTTCTCTACTATTTATTTTTTTCTTTCTTTGTAGCAAACAATCATATAGTCTGTTTGCATTGTCTCCTGGCATTTACCATTAGCTAACTTCTCTGAAAAAAAAAGAAAAAAGCAACAGCATTTTTCTCTGTTTCTACAGGAATTTTTTTAAATGCCATTAGCTAGATACCACCTATTGGGTTCCAAAGGATCAGGCTTAACAATGTCATGTTGAAGACCTTTGTTCTCAGCATTTAAGTATTATACCACCCAGTTTCTGCCCACAGTTCCTTTGTGCTTTTTTCCTTTTGCATGCACCAACCACATACTCATTTACAACACCTTGTACTACCTTATCTCATTTGAATTTTATATCTCCTTTCTGCATCTAACACATCTGTTTGAAGTCACTTTCACTGTTTGCTGGCTCATTTTTTTTTTAAATCAGTACTCTCACAAATTATCTTTCCAAGATAATTTCTTTCCAAGAAAGAACAATAGAGAGCACCATAGTCAGTCAATTAATTTTAAAAATGACCTTGAATTTGGTACTTTGAAATTCATATCTTGATTTGCTTGACCATTATTTTATTGTTGCTACTGACATACACCAATGTCATATCTGTCTTTAAGGAGAAGATCAGGATTTTTTTTTGCTTTATTTGGTTTTAGCATCAAGATGGCTCCCACAAGAATGAAAGTTTAGTGGAACAGCCATGTAAGCTCATGTCTGGCTCTTTCATAGCCCATTGATTCCATTCTCACTTTGAATGTCTTGATTTTGGGTGTAGACATAAGGAATTGCATTAGTTAGGACCATATAGACTGTCTATTAGATGTGAGAGATAAAGAAATGGTCATGGCTAGAGTTCTAGCTCACACTATGGGTCATGAGTCCCAGAACATTTGGTGGTGCAGCAGTGGCTGAATTTTAAAAGAGTCTGTGTGGATTGAGCCTAGAAGACTCCTCATATGTGTAAAAATACTTTTTGAATAGAAAATATTCCAAATATCTCATAACTGCCTGACAAAATATTAACAACCCATCATATAGATGAGAGCCATATAGGTTATAACAATCAGTGCGACTTTTCTGCTAGTATTCTAGCTGCATCCCTAAAACTAAGCTGAACAGTGAAAACTGGGGTGTTTCAGGAAGAAGGAAAAGGAAGCTACCTACTTATTGTAACACGTGATTAGTAAAATGTCACTTTTTCAAGCATCTAGTAGTTAGAGAAAAATCTCATATATTCTCAGTTTATACTCACTAAAATACAATAAGAAATTCACATAGCTCTTGTACTTTAGAATAGTGAAAGATGATAACTTCGATATGTTGCTTTGTTTCTTGGTGAAGCCAGCTCTTAGTGATAACAAAAATAAGAATCTTTTGAATATAATCAAATATTCATTTCCTTATAAAGACATAGTATTTATTTTTTTCATGTGAGTGTCTCCAGAAACAAAGTTATGATAATTAGATATTTTGTCAAGTGAGGAAGCCACAACCATTACTTTTGTAAAGCACATTATATCCTTGTCATATAACACTGGTAGGAGGTTTGGCAGGCAGATAAGAAAGGATACAATTCATTTGAAGTCAAATATGATTCAAATCAGGCAGAGCCGTCGAACTACTGGACAATTACTTTACTGCAGAATGGACATCCTGTCTCTTACTAATTAAAAATAGTTTCTATGTTTCCATAAGGAAAATGAAGGAGAAGGATACTGCTCTTGTGAGAGCTCACCTTGAATATGTGGTTTAGTTCTGGAGCCCCAACATAAGAATGACATGGATCTGTTAGAGAGGTCCAGAGGGCTAGAGCACCTCTTCTGCGAAGACAAGCTAAGACTGTTGGTGTTAGTTAGCCTAGACAAGAGAAGGCTCTGGGACAATCATATAGGAGCATCTATAGGCCTCCCACCTAAAGGGGACATACAAGAAAGACAGGAGGGATACTGTAATAGAGATTGTAGTAATAGAATAAGGGCTAAGAGTTTTTGAACTAAAAGAGGGTAGATTTAGATTAGATATAAGGAAGAAATTCTTCACTATGGGCGTGATGAGGTACTGGAACAGATTTCCCAGAGAAGCGGTGGATCTCCTTTCCCTGGAAATGTTCAAGGTTGGATGGGGCTTTGAGCAACCTAGTCTAGTGGAAGATGTCCCTCCCAGTGAAAGGAGTGTTGGAACTAGCTGATTTTAAGGTCTCTTCCAACCAAAACCATTCTATGCTTCTAAGAATACACATTTTAATGTTATTATAAATGAAACTTTACTTAAGTAATTGAATATAGTATATGCAGCAGTGCTAGAAGCAAAAATCACCTAAATTCCCTGACTGGGGAACACGGTTTTAGACTTTTGCAAAAATATGGACTGATGATACATAAAGAAAAACTGACCTTTATATATACATTTTTTTAGAATTATATTACTTATTCCCTTTTATTATGATTTGGACAGCAATTTTCTCATTCAAAGTATGCTGTTTTAAATGTTGAACACAGCTTAGTAGAAATAGTATAGATTCCATCTATAACTCCATAGCTTTCTATAATTGCCTTTCTAAATGAAAACTGTAGATCTTTCTCTATTTTGACCTTTTATATCTTAAATATATTTTTAAATCTACCAGAAATCATAGCAGTAGAACCTCAAGCTGAGGCTTGTGATTTTCTCACTATAAAATGTGTGTTAAAGCCTGTTATGCACAACTTAAGTGAAAAATTTTATTGATATCGAGGACCTTCTAAAGGCTATTGATTTCAGTGTCAAGCAATGGTCTTTTGTTACTCATGACACAAGCTTATTAGAACCAAAATTCCATCTTCTATTCAAATATCATTCAGGAATTTGAAATATAATCATCCTAGATAAAATAGTTACTTTGTAATCTGAATAACTGTTTTTTTTTTTTGATTGTTTTGTGTGTGGGTGTGTGATTTTTAAGTTTTCAATTTAGAATTTGTAAAAATACCATTAGACCTTTATTTATAAATAATCGCTCAGTTAAAAAAGACAATAATGAGAGATGCAGTAAAAATCCATTTAGTTAATCCTTCCACTATTCTGGCATTGTTAACAAAAGCCATCAATTTCTTCTAAGAAAACAACTTAATGATAGTAACAGTAAAAAGATAATTGAGCATCTGGTAACAGTATTCTATTACCAGATCAACATAATGATTCTCCCTAGCAATGAAAAAAGATGAGTCACCAGAATAATGGAGATCCATCCATTATGTGGTGATGGATAGAGCTAACACGCTGGTTTGTGGAGTGCTAGAAACATGCATACATATATCTATATAGAGACATGACACAGTGGAAAACCACTGAGCTCAAAAGACTACATATGGATGTAGAAATTCACATACCTCAAAGGAGTGAGAAAATCAACACCAATTCTTGAATCTGAAAAGGTGTTTTTAACCAAATATATTTATAGTATTTACAACTTTGATTACATTTTCATTTTTCACTCTTTCTGCTGTTTATTCTGTGTCATGTTAAAATGATGAAAAGGATCACATTTAAGAACTTCATCATTTAATGTAAAGGAAATTTTTTTAGAATTGTTTTATTTTGAAAGAACATGCTTTTAAAAACCTGTAAACCATAATAATTTAGCACCACTATTGGAAGTGAAGTTCTGTGGGGAAAAAGGTAAGATAGAAAAGAGTTCAAGATGAGAATTCTGAAAAAAATTTTTGATGCAGTATTCAAACAAAAAAGGTGGGATTAAAAACATTTATCCAGAAATGTATTGTTTTCAACTCTTACTGGATTTTAGTAACTTAACTAATTAAGTTAACTGGAAATTTAAAGCAAAAATGTGTTTTGGAAAAAAATTAGTCCTCTTCATATAAAATGAGAAAATGCAGCACTGGAGCTATATATGTTAATATATACAGGAGGTAATGATGTGGAGTTTTCTGGAGTCATAGAAAATTTATTTTTTTAAAAATGACAGATTTTCCATATAGAGGAAACATTTAACTTCATAAATCGTGTTACCTTTAAAAGACAATCAGGATTTCATTCTTCTAAATGCTCTTCCTAAGGTGCTATGTATTACTTAAAGAAGAAAGCAAGCATAAATATAGGAGCTAGGTAAAAAAATAAAAGTTTATTTGTTTTCTTTAAACTACTTGTTTGTTGATCAAAATTGCAACATGGGTAAGTTGAGAAAACTGAGAAACTGGAGACAAGGAATAAATTCTACAATCTCCTGTAAAGATGGATCACAAGGGAGAAAAAAAAATATAAGGAGTACGTTAGTCAACTGGCGTTTTGCTGTGCTCTAAGACTGTAGTAGAAGAAAATACACACTAGTGCCAAGCCTAGCAAAACCTCACTTTCATTTGTGTCATTCTTGATCATGTTGTAAGAAGGTCACTCTTAACACAAGTATATCGTATTTTCCTGCTCTATTTTTAGCAGAATATAACAGCCTCCAGTTTTCATTGCTTCCATGTGTCCAAATTCTAATGTGTCTGATAGTGAGGAAAGCCTTTGTATCTGCTGCAAAATGCTAAAAATTTATGCCATTGCACAAAAGTTGAAGCAGAATTTAGATGCATAGCTTTGAACTTTCAGCATTTGAAAAGTGCACTGTTTTTTTTCTTTATTCAGAGTGTGACAAATGTAATACATCTATAAAGAAAGTCATTGGACTTTTTTCCCCTTGAAATGTACCATAATTGTGAATAGGTTTCCTCTGTACTTGAGACAAGTGAAGTCAGACATGCCAGGCTTCAGTATTTATTTATTTTTTTCTGTGTTATAATCACTCTAGTTATTTGCAAAGATTTACAATAGTAATTCAAGGTCTGCAGTTGGATCAAAGTTTCAGGTGATTACTGGTTGTGATAGAAACAGGTACTTCTGGTTAAAGCATGTATTGGCAAGATTACATTTAATCACATAAGTTAATTGATAGCTTCATATCTTCTTTTTACTAAAAGAAAAATCAAATGTAACACATTCACTCTGCATATTATAAAAGCAAGTGGGCCAGTTTTAATGAAACATGATTTGAGAAAAATTCTGGAGATGAAAAATGATTGGATGCCATAGGTGATATTAATTTGATATATTTTACTTCTCAGCAATTGTGAATAAATCTGTGGACTAGATAAAACTGTGAAGGCAAAGCTATGCAGGTCATCTGAATCTTACTGCCATTTGGTAGAAAAAGTGAGTCAATCTGTCAACAAGATGCAGGGCAGTCTTTAGCAGCAGGTTGGCTAACCTGAGGACTTGACAGTCATGGTCCAAAATAGTAATACTCATGCCATTGCAATCCACTGCAGAATGGGCCAGGCCAACTAGAAGACTGACAAATATTTCTTATCTCCCTCCCACGAGAGGGGCCAGCATGCCAGCCACTTCAAGAGTATAGCTATGGGGAAATCCTCTTGCATCCCTCTATAGATATCTGCACCCACTGCTCCCTTTTCTTCTTGAAAATGTATACAAACACATGCAGCATGGGGAAGAAACAGGAAGAAACAGAGATCTGTGTGCAGTTGCAGGACCATGATCTCATGACTGGAATGCTATCATGGATGGCTACGTACTTTTAGGAAAGACAGGCCAGTAAGGCGAGGTGGTAGAGTTGCTCTTTATGTGAGAGAACAAGTGGAACACATGAAGGTCCACCTAGGGATGAATGATGAACAAGTGTAGAGCTTGTGGGTAATACTTAAGAGGCAGATTAATGTGGGTGACACCACTGTGGGTGTTTATTACAGGTTGCCTGATCAGGAGGAGAAAACTGATGACGCCTGGAGGTAGCCTCATGATCACAGGCACTGGGGGGGGACTTCAATCACCCTGATATTTGTTGAAAAATCAACACTGTGAGGCACACACAGTCCAAGAGGTTTCTGCAATGCATTGAAAATAACTTTCTGCTGCAAGTGATGGAGGAGACAGTGAGGAGAGTTGTGCTGACCCTGCTTTTATGAACAAGGAAGGGCTGATTGGTGATGTGAAGGCTGGGGGCAGCCTGCAATACAGCAACCATGAGATAGTGGAGATCAGGGTCTTGTGTGGAAGAAGCAAAGCAATAAGTAGGATTGCAACCCTGGACTTCAGGAGAGTCAACCTTGATCTATTTGTCGACCTCCCTAGAGGTATCCCATGGGCTAGAGCGTTGAAAAGTAAGGGGGTCCTAGAGAGTTTGTTGATGTTTAAGCTTTACTACTTCCAAGCTCAAGTCAGTGCATGGACACAGGTTCTAGCTGAAGGCCTGTAAGTAGCTGTGTTCCCCAGGGTTCAGTACTATACTATTCTCTGAGCTCAGTCATCCCATCAGTTATTTACCCATATATTTGTCCATTCATCCAGTCTGTGACATTTCAACTTAAATGCAAGAATATTGTGGTGGGATGCTTTAAAAGCCTTGCTAAACCAAGACACCCATTGTTCTCTCACCCTTAAATTCACCTATTTCACAACTGCAAGATATCTGAATGGTCAGACATGGCCTGCCTTTGGCCATGCTGTTTCCAGTAATTTTCTTCTCCTCCCTGTCCCCAGAAAAGTGTTTGCATAATACTTGCTCCACAGTTTTCTCAGTTGTCAAAAAGATACGAACTGGACTGTATTTTGCAGGTTTATCACTTTGTCTACTTTGAATATGGGTGTGACATTTGCCTTTCTGTGTTCTCTGGTGACTTTCTCATGGTGTCCATGAACCTTTCAAAAATGACAGAAAGCAGCGTTGCAAAGATATCATCCAGCTCTCTCAATACCTTTGGACACAGCCTTTTGGTTCCCATAGATTTCTGTGGGTTGATATCTCTTAAATAATCCCTGATCTCACCATTCTCCAGTGCCGGTGTTTGTTCCCCTTGAACCCTGTCTCTAAGCACAGAAACCAGTGAGACCTTCCAGGTGAAGACCAAGCCAAAGAAGGCATTGACTACCTGTGTGTCCTTTTCCTAAGTCACCTATTTCATTCAGTAACAAGGCCACATTTTCTTTCTCCATCTTTTTCTGCACATGGAACAGCAGAAGTTCTTCTTGTCATTCTGATACTCCTTTGAGTTTCCTGACATCACCCCTACATGCCTTGAAAATGTTTCTGCGTGCCTTTTTTTTTTGCCTGTCCCTTCTTCCACTTCTTGTATGTCACCCTTTAGCACTGGAGCTTCGATAGGAGGCCCCTACTTTGGCAGGACGGTCTCCTAATCCATGTACTTCTTCTCCTGAGTGTCAGATTGGATTTATCTTGCACTTGAGAGATGTTATTAAAGATCTGACAGATTTCTTTGGCTCCTTTACTCTCCCTGGGATCCCACCCACCAATTCCCTGGAAAAGCCAAAATCTAATGAAGTGCAGAGTCCTGAAATCTGCTATTTAATTTCATGCCTCCTTTCAGGATGTTGAATGCCATTATTTTACATCACAAGCATCACATATTAATACATCTTAGAACATGGTGTCTTAAACCATTTCTGAATCTATTATTTCTCATTTCAAAATTCCTCAGTCTTAGTTTATTTTTATTTCCACTTCTATTATGTAATTTATATCTAATTTTAAACATTAACTTTATATTTGCTTAAGCATAACTTATAACATCTAATTAATGACACTGTATGAAGTACCTTCAACTGTGATCATTTACCTATTCAATGTAAGGATTTTTGTAAGTCTTATGAATATGGGAGGTACCACTCCCTATGACTCCCTGAGAAACTTTACGATGATCACCAGCATATCTTTTTCTCCTGAAGAAGAATAAATCTTCAGAAAATGACTGTGCCATGGTAAATTGCACAATACAGCTTCTTCACAGCTTTGAGGTAGAAATACCAAGTTGTTTATATATGTGTGCCTATAAGAATTAATACATATTTACATAAGTGTCTATAAATGTAAACGTATCTCTATATAGATATATGTATGTATGTTTGATTGGTTTTTTATTGTGGATTTTTTCTTTTTTTTTTTCCTAGAACAGTGTGAAATAGTGTACATAAGACCAACTTTTAGAGTCTAGGTGAATAAGTTTGTCAATCTTATGGGCTGACACTCTTTAGGAAGTATCTTAAGACTATTTAACAGAAATGTAAGAGAGGTGGTTATGTCAAGACTGAGATGATTACACCACAACTGTCATAGTTACTGTTTAAAGGAGAGCTGGTAACTAAGGTTTGATCTTCATTATCTTTTGGGACAGTAATGAACACCAGCCAGAATAGGGAGCAAAAAAAAGGTTGCAACTCACCAGTGTTGACGATGTCATAAGCTGAAAATGTGGGATAGAAAATCTAAGCTATTTTTATTTTGTTTGCAAGCATATCTAGACAAGCATGAAATACATGGTTATCAGATACTCAGTGATCACCAGAGACTTGACAACCTAAATTACTTAGGTCTAATGAAGATAAATAGCATTCTAGACATGGATGCATACTACATACTGAAGAGAAATTGAAACTGATGTTGCCAGGCAACTTGTCTCCCCATGAAAAACATGCATTTTCTATAATTTTACTATATATACATTGAAGAAAAAAAAATTAGGAGGGAGGGAGGGGGATGTTAGAGTTCTCTTTCACTGAATTACCATTTTGTAGTAAGGTATCAGAAAAAAATCTGTTTTCAATAATGAAATTTTATTATATTCTTACATATGAAATCCTTGTTCCTTATTATATGGATCTTACATAGATGTAAAGATAGGAAAGCGAGCACCACTTACTTGTGGTGGGGCTTAAAAGATAGAATTGTAAACTTTCATAGAATAAAGATGCTTTCTGCAGGGATTAATATGCATAGCTGTGCTTTTTTCTAGATACCATGCCAATCATTATCTGTAAGTGGATGAAATCACATTTTGTCTTGTTCAGTTCAAGCACTCAACTCTATCACCATTTAGTCTGTATGCTGTCAATTTATAACAGATTTTTTTTCGTTTTAATTTTCTTTCTTTTATTGTAGAAAGGTCTGTGATTGTTCTTTATAGGGTTTTCTTAAGTGCTATGCAAGTACCAAATGAGCATTATATTTAAGATTTATTTGTAACAAAACAAAATTGAATTATAATTAAGAAAAATACATAGAGCTTAATGATATTGTAGTAACGCTCACCAACTCATCCTGTAACAATCATTTTTCTAAGAACCTGCACTTGTATTTTGTTGGTTGTACTTCAGCATCCCTGATTACTACACTCTCCAAGAGGCATGAAGAATATTTACCACAGAAGCAGATGTCATTTTGTGTTTCATTCCACAGTTTGATTCCTTGTTTCATAAATTACTTTAATGTACTTTGGTCCTACAGTCTCACATACTTATTTGATGAGAAGAATAAAGCCTTAACACATGTACAATAAGATAACAAATACAGTGAATTTAAAGCTGGTTCAGCTGTGTACTTAATTTAGAAATGCATTCTCCTTGTAACTAGTCCTGTCTGCCTATATTCTAGATGAAAACCATAATAAATATTGACCACAACTGAGATGACAGGGGCATGTTTCTCAGTCTTATGCAACCCAGACACATTCTTTCAGTTTTCCTCACTGGTAATGCTGAGATAGATAATTGAGAAAATTCTAATGTAGTAGCCTTCAAATCAAGCAAAAGTTACTTTTTCAAGAAACTGAACTAAAACTGACATCAAATATTCAAAGAATTACTTTGTTGATTCATGGTCACATTCATTGCTTGATGTGTCATTTGGGCTATTGAAGAACTAATAGGATTATCATCATTTTAAAAAGAAAACACTACACAAAGATTTGTTCAGTGCTGCATCCAGCATTGGATAGGAGAACACGCAGATCTTCTTGTAGCTTAAATCTCATGGCTCTGTGTTATGATATGGCTCTCTAAATTAGGATTATAACTTTTTTACATTCCTAATATGGAGTGTTCCATAATTGCTCTTCTGTCATAATATTTCTTTTTACATTTGGATTGAAGCTGTATGTAGTAATATAACCTTAACTTCATTTGGTACATTTTATTCTAATGTGATAATGGATTCCTAGTTGCTAATGGAATGATTTTCCATGTGTTCTGCCTGGGGACGCACTACTGCTTGGAGTTCTTCTAGAGATCTGATGGAGGTAAATGACTGCTCTAGATACAAAAACAGTGGGATACACGCAACTTCATAGTGAAGAGTCCATGGTTTCATATAACAATCATAACTTATTGCAGCTATTAGGTAGGTACTGTTCCAATGAAAATCTCAGCTAGCATTGATAACCTGAAAATGAATGAAGTAAACTTTCTCTCAAACTGCAGACCTTTTACTCAATTTTGTTTAAAAACAACAAAGAGATGTGGGAAAAAGGAATGCATACTCATAGTTAATAAAGAGTGTTTTGACCTGGAAACTGAAGGGCTGGGACTTTCAATCCTGGATACATGGATTTATTATGAATTTTGTATTAAATAGGTAGTGAATTGAATACAAGCAAGTAATTCTGGACTTAAGAGATTTTTCTCAGACATATTCACGTTCAGTCTAGCTTTCCCTGATCTTTTTTATTTTAAATTGATAAAATATGATGATCAATTTTCTGATGGAAAATTTCTGCAATAGGTTGTGGTCTTCATTACATTAAATTAATATATTATCACTGATATACGTTTATCATCACTGAGATAGTAAATGTTAAAATTCATGTTATTATTAACAGGACTTAAATGGACACAACTGACATGAAAGGACAAGGTTTGTAAATTGTATTTTACTAAAAATCATTTCAAAATCTGTCAAAAAATTCATAATAGTTAAAGTTTGTTAAAGTTTAGAAAGATTTTGTCATTTGCAAATGGCTACAGACTTCATTTTGTATTAAATAACATTAGAAATATTCAAATACAGATTAGAAATCTGAAAGAAGAAAGAAGTCAAATCAACATAACTTCAGTCCTTCTTAAAATAATTAATGTAAAGGGACAAGGAAAGCAACTCCAGCTTTCATCTGTAAACACTCTTGCTATCATCATTTTTATATACATAATTATTTCTCCACAATTGCTTTTTGAGGATGTTTTAGTACTTTAGAATTCCAGGAGATTGAATTTTGAAGGAGATAAGCCAAAGACTACTTACAGCTTTGTACTGTTACATTCTGCCAGATATTTAAACGATTCCATACCACAAATGCATCTACAAAGTTGTTTTTAAGCTACTATATAGGGCATCTATATAAGACTGCCAGAATACAGCTGCGTTAGGAGAAAATTATCCATGGAAATTTTTTTTTTGTCTGTTTACAAACTTCCATAAACCCAGAAGTTCTTTAAAAGAAGCTGGAAGAGACAAATCTAGAGAGATACTAAAATAGCTCAGAGGAGAAAATAAAATTGTTCATTGAACAAAAATAATGGTGAAGCATCCTGGAGATGAAAACTGCCATGGAAAAGGGTAGGTATTTGAGAAAACATGGAAGGAAAAGAGTTGCTTTGACAAACAGAAATCCTCTGGAGGACGTACCTTGATAAACTGTGCCTTCAAATCCACACAGATAGCACTGAATTCAAGGATATGAGGAATTATTTAAACCCAAATTAATGAAATTCTTTGTGGAATATCTATATAACATTTTATTTGCCTTCAGGGGTGAACTGTTTATTGACACTACTATATTTAAAGTAAAAGCAGGAAAAATAAAAAAGAAGTAGATCATAGAATCATAGAATATCTCAAGTTGGAAGGGACCCATAAGGAACATCATGACCACCTCCTGGCTCCACACAGGACCACACCAAGAGGTCACCCTTTAGGTGAAGAACCTTTTCCTGAGGCTGGGCCAATGCACTGCAAATTGGGACAACCACTTCCCTTGACCACTAGCAATGCTGTGCTTGATGCATCTTGAGATATGGTTGGCCTTCCTGGCTGCCTAGTACAATGATTGATTCTCATCAAGATTCCAAACAAATAGAACATGTCTTGCAAAAGATAAGGGATCAAACTACAAACAGGTTTTCTTCAGAACCTGGTTTCTTTTATCAGTTATGTTATCAATAAAATAGGAATTAGGAAGTGATGCTTAGAAATGAAGTGATTAGATAGTCATTTATAAGGAGTTTTCATGTCTATTTAAATATTTCAAAACTATTCTGATACTACAAGAAGATTTTAGCACACGTTAATGAGAAATATTCTCAAACATATGCTTTCAATATTCATATGAACTGCAGTATATCATGTTACTGATATTTAATTATTGAACAGTGGTATGGAACAAAGACCGCAGCAAACCAGCAGCAAATTTTAATTTTTGTGTGTGTGTGATTTTAGACTGAATTTCTTTGTATTTTCAGGAAAAATAAATGTTACAAGAAATAGCAGTAGGAATTATGCAAAATTAAGATATTTTTAACATATATTGTTGAGGTAATCCTGTGACACAGATATATTCATAAATATAAACAGATTGTGGAAAAAATATTCTGAGAAATAATTGCTTTATTTCAGTTATTAGGTACACTAGTAGCCCCCTGGAAGCTATAATTTAAAGGGTAACAATAAATTTTGTACATATAAACTTCATAAAAAGTCCAAGAAAGACTAAGGAACTTACACAAAATTTCACATAGAAGTTATTTTCTCAAAGTCTTGCTTTACTTTCTTGTTCACGTAGCAATGGTAGAGCGACATAATTTTAATTCATGTATATATTTTTTCATTTTCTTTTCTTTTGCTTTTTCTTCTACCTACTGTACAATTGACTACAAGTTCTATTACTATGGCAGCTATGAATATTCTAAAATACAAAATCTATCATCAGTAACTTAAATTCATGATAATCACAGTATTAATTTACTTCTTTAATCTTTTTGATAAAATTAAGATACGAATAAATGTGTATTCAAATTATTTGCAATTTGATGTTTCAAATTGTTTCTTAATAATTATATTTATATGATAGTATTTTGAGTTAAATATTTTGTTAATCAACTTTTAGATTTTACATAATTGTTCTCTTATTCTTCCTATGCTTTTATACATAACAACAGTATAACAATTCCCTTTTTGTACTCTGTGAGTGAAGGAAACTAAGGAGATTTAGAGTGATAAAGTAGATTTTTAACAAAATGATGTAATCTGAGGTCAGACTGACAGAGGCTGATGCTTATGTCCAGACATGGCGTGACAGGCAGTTGGATGGAATTCACTGTAAAAAATAAAATGCTTAATATGAAGTATGTATGTGTGAACTTGGTGTTGAACCTTCTATAATATTCAAAGACGAGCCAGTGGATTTCTTCAAAAGAGACAAGATAATGATTTGTCTGACTAGGTGTTATATGTGGAATGCCATTTCCTAAACAGAAACATGAAATACCTCTTGCAGCAAAGACTATTTTCTCACTCAGGTAAGGCTGTTAAATACGATATGGATAGAGCCATCAGGAGAACATGGGACTTACCATAAAGGCAGCCGCTGACATATTAAGGATGATTAAAACCATGTTTATTTACATAGCTGCACTGTGCCTTAGCCATCAGTTTCAAAGATAACTTTCTGGGCTCCATTGACAATATTAGCAGTAAGAGAAAATAAATATTGGTATCCAGTTGTACACACATACATTTAAGTGCGTCACATTCCACTCAAATCAGAAGTTAATGTAATTAAACTAATAAAACATAGTAAATTTTTGCAATAAAGATTTCATAAAATTCTACCACCTGATGTGTATAATAATTTGCTTTGCACAAGATGTGCAGCTCCATAAACATGTCAGACAAACTCTTGCTAACAGACTATGAATAATCAGCAGTAAAATAAATCAAGCAGTCTCTTTGATTACCAAAAATACTGCTACATACGAATGAAATAAATGTATAGTTAATATGTTATATAATAACAATTATAATGTTTAATTCATTTCTTGTAGAATACCATTGGTTAAAAAAATAAAAATAAAAAAGCAAAACCTCCTGGTGAGGAAATGAATTCCATCCAGTTCTCTATAGAAGAAGAATCTAGTAACATTATTCAGAATAAATGTATATCAATTCATCCCATATCCATGCTTTTTTTTCTGTCTGTTATCTCAAGTGATAAGGGAGACAGACTACCTGACGGTACACATTTATTTTACCTCTAGAAAGTCAGAATTTAATTATATATATATATTTATTTATATTTTTGAGCCATTTTTACTCAATAGTAATTTCATTCCTTAAGAAACCAAGTTCCACATGCACTTCTCATTGCTAAAATAAATTCCATGGAGTGAAAAGAAAAATGAAAGCAACACTAGCATTTTTATAGCAGTGAAGTCTGATAGACCAAATGCTAACCAGAATACTTAGGAGCCTGAGTGTATATATATGCATGTGTGTACAAAGTGTGTAAACATATATATATATGCACAAAGACTTTTTGTGACACCTAATTATCTACATGGATGTGTTTTAGTGAACATAGAGACTGTGCTAATGCTCAGTTAGCAGAGTGCTCAGTTACACAATGCACTTAGTCACAAAAGTAAAGAATATAAATGCAAACTCCAAAACTGTTAATTAGTGTCTTTACTATTGTAATACATAGAAAATGTGTGTATTTCACATTGTATATGAAAGTATCTCTGCCAGTAACACATGCATCTCCTCTGCAAAACTTCTAGATGCTCTATTTAATTGCCAGTAGAATTGACGCAGCGCTAGCAATTATAGATTCAAGGTTACTATACTACTTCTCAGGAAATGTGTAAATAGTTAAAAAAATAAGAGGAATATCTACTGTGTTGTCTTATTCTTATTTCTGAATTACTGTCCCTCTTAACATTCTTTTTTTTTCTGTTTCTGTATTATGTGTAATTTAGCTAGAGACAAACTCCTAATAAAATACTTGTCTTTGTCAGAAGGCAGTAATATTGTTCAACTTGTATATTGAGCTGTTTCTATGATAGTTTTCACTTACATTAACAAACCACATCACAGGTGACCACAAAATGTCTGAGAATTCAAGTGTATTGTTTTAATTGCTAAAGAAAATGTATCTCATTATTATTCAAGCTTTCAAATTTAATTCTATTAAAGGGAGTTTAACTTTGATGACAAGATCTGCTGATTGAAAATCCAAATATTTTATATGAATATTTATATTTCATACGAAACAAACATTCACACTACTTCAATATCTGTATACATTCTATTAAACTGAAACAATATTCAAAATGTGGCAACATCTCTTCCTCTCTCTTTTTTTGATGTGCTCAGAAGAGAAAAATAATAATCTGCCTTGCAGATTACTTTGCACACACTATACATCTTTTTATTTCACTGAAGAATTGTTTTGTGTTCTCGATTTTGACATTTCATGGAGAGATTAGCAGAGATGATGATTTTCACAGATCATAAATATTAAGCCTTTGCTGAAAGGATATACTATAAAATGTTTACTGCAACATCCAGAATTCAGTTTATAGCGCTTTATAAAATAATATCAAGAAAAATTGAAAAACCTATCCACCTACATTTCTAATGATTTTCCTGACTGTTCTTCTGGATTTTGTGGCAATTTCCAAAATGACTATTTCTGTGAACAAATCACATTGTAAAAGAAAGATAGTATGTAAAGAATTCACACTTCATTTGGAAATAGGCCTGTGGCATAAAAAAAAAAAAAAAAAAAAAAAAAAAAATTAAAATATCAGCTCTTTATCAGAGATTTTCAAGCAAGCAGTAGTGTCTTGCTGGTATTAGAATGAGACTTAGACTACTATATGTTTAAATAGTTATTTTCATCATTTTCATTAGATTAGCTTGTGGCACAGCTGTAACAGCTCTTAAAAGCTGTTTAACCACTGAACTTTTATCACTGCCTCCTCATTTGTTACCGCTACTTAAAGAATAATGAGAATGATTTTTTTTTGTATCACTAAAAAATCCTACATATTCTATTAACAACCTAGCTAGTGATTAATATTTTATCTTGTCAGCTACAAGAAGTGTTGCAGAATCAAGAATAACCTGGAGTATACAGTTAAACAGTTATATACAGTAATTACAAAATTCAGATGCTCATACTGAATATATTCCAGCTTTATTAAACTTTAATCTTTCCATGCTCCATCTTTCTAAATTTTGAATTTAGAGTACCATATGATAGCATTATAAGAACATTATGCAAATACTGTTGTGCAATGTACATTACAACCTTGTGTCTGTCTAAAGATGACATTGCCACATCTTTCAAAAGATGGTTCATCATACTGACACTTAATAAGACATTAACAATTCAAAAACTACTCTGTGGATCACCCGTATAATGTATGATAGACTGAAGGCTTTGCAAAAGATTCACAGTCCCATTCTTTGTGTTCTAGAGTTAATGTGAAATGGAAAAATGTTGTGTCGTTAGGAATTAATTAAATTAATCTTTAAAACATTCTTGTATATATTGTTAAAAATGTCATGTAAAGAAGACTGTAAAATTCGGCTTGTTTTAGAAAACATATTTTTTTTTTCTGCTGTATTCTGTACCTGCTCATGTACAGAATTTCAAATTTAATTCCATTACTCTACTTCCCTCTGATCTTGGTTTTCTACTTTTTTTTAAACTGAATGCATTAATTTATGTCACACTTGATAAATACAGTTGTGCAATGCAACTTTCATTAATATAAGAGAAACATTTAGAAAATGGAAGGCAAGTTTAAAGCATTGCTGCAATATTTTGCACAGCTCTCTGTGAAATGAAATCCAAAGATGGTTCACATGTTACTTACCTGTCTGATCTCCATGACTCACAAGTATGTAGTACTGCAGACTTTCATAGCTTTAATGTAAACATTCATGACAATGGTCCTTGCTTATGGAAGCCAGTTACTATTAAAACTGGGTGAGTTTGTTTGTTTGCTTTTTAATGTTACATGTCAACAGCAGTCTCTAAGCTCAGTCTGGTGGGTTTGTTTTCCTCGAACCAATATGGATTAACATCCTTAACAAAACCAATACCGAAACTCTATCTTCATACACCCTCAATATCATTACCTTCTTTGCCTTGTAAACAGGCAAAAAATAGCAACTGATGTTATAAGATCATCATCAAGTTATGCATAAGCAGCATTTAAATTAGTGAATGTGTTAAAATAATATTCTTATTGATCTTTAGGCCAACAGTACACAATTGCATCTGGTGTTATCACTGTAAATCTCCTTCTTGCTTTCTTCAATGGCAAGAAAGATTCACAGTGTCTTGGTATTTTAGAATTCACTGTCAATCTTATTTGCAAGATTTTATTACTTACCCTAACTATAGCCTTCCTATTTCCCAAAGAAGTAGGATTCATGCACATTTCTGCTAGTGCATTTAAGTAATTTCAAAATAAAAATTTACAACATTGATAACGGGGTATTGTACAAGTTAATCAAGAGTGTTCTCCCCCAACCATGACAAAATGTACAAAACCAAAAAGCATCAGCAGAGCAATAGAATTCCACATAATTTGTGGTCCTCTACTGCAAAAAGCTAAGAAAATAAACAAACACTAAAAGATAATTTGTATGCTGGTATTTCAAAGTGTTTCAGTTTGGTGTAGTTTTATGAATTGCTTTTGATAGAATCATTTAGTTGTAATTCAGGTTAATTTGAATTAAGCACATTTTCGTTCATTTCACTATTTTTTAAATTTACTCATATCAAAAAAGGAAACAAATTATTCCAGTTTCAGTGCTGTTATATTGAAGCAGAAGTTATACCTGAATTAGATTCCATCACAGCCATGCAAACAGTGACCATTACCTTAGAAATTTATCCAGAAATGTTCATAGAATATCCAGAGTTGGAAGGGATCCATAAGGATCATTGAGTCCAACTCCCACACAGGATCCACCCTGGAATCAGACCATATGTCTGAGAGCATTTTCTAGCATTCTCACTTTGGCAAGCTCGATGACATGACCACTGCCCTGAGGAACTTGCTCTGGTGCCTGATCACCAACTCAGTGAAGAATCTTTTCCTGATATCCAACCTGACCCTCCTCTGTTGCAGCTTCATGCTGTTCTCTCATGAAGAAGATGTAGGCTGTGACAGGGGTCTTGTGTCAGTCTCCTCTTTTCTAGCCTGAACAAACTGAGGGACTTCAGCTACTTCTCATACAGTACTCGAAGTGAGGCTGCAACAGTACAGTGTAAATAAGGACAATCACTTCCCTCACCCAGCTGGTAATATTGAGCCTGATGCACCCCAGGGTATGGTTGGTCATCCTGGCTGCCTGTGCACACTGCTGACTCATGTTCAACTTGCCTTTTACCAAGACTCCCAAATCTCTTTCAGCAGGGCTGCTCTCCAGTGTCTCATCCTCCTGTCTGTAGGCATAGCCAGGGTTATCTCTTCCCAGGTACAGAACGTGGCTCTTGCCCTTATTAAACTTCATGCAGTTAGTGGTTGCTCAGCTTGCTAATTTGTCTAGAGCTCTCTGCAAGGACTCTCCACCCTCAATGGAGCCAACAGCTCCTCCCAATTTAATATCATCAGCAAACTTGCTCAAAACACCTTCTAATCCTACATCCAAGTCATTTAAGAAAACATTAAAGATAAGAATGTTGCATTTATGCAGGCAGTTGTGACTCTATGAAGAATTCTCAGGTAACTTGTTCTTAACATTTCATACACACAGTTATATTAGTTAAAAAATTAATCCCTGGATTAATTTAGTAGAAATAACTGCTTCTCTACTATGATATTCTAGTCCATATTAATTTACTCCATGAACTGTTACTCTTTTCCCACTATATTTTATTTTAGATAGAGTTGAAAGTAAACATATCAGAAAAAGAAAATATGAAATCACTTGTTCATGCCTACAGTCAAAACTGGAAATTTAATCTAGTTTTTTTTTTTTTTTTTTTTCTATCAATCAATTACCTAGCCTGAAGGCAATACACAGACACAATTCTGGAGGAGAATGTCATGCTGACATTACAATCTGGAAACATCATCATTTCTAAGTTCCCTGGGCATTGCTGAATTACCGGGATTTTTAGCTTGAATGTCTCTCAAATATTCCAAGATACCAGCTGCAAAATAAGTTATGAAAAAAAAATCAAACTCTGTAACATTGCAGCTTAAATAGTTTCAATATTACTAGCAAATTCAATTCATTTTCTCCAGTTTACTTGGAATCAATTTCATTTGTTCCAAGGGCTTACAAAAGCAACAATTATCATATTGGAAGATAAGGAGTAAAAAGTAAGGTCAGAGAGGAAAATGTATACTATATATTACTGTAACTTTGGTTTCAACTAACTCTCGTCTTTGAAAAGTCTTTAAATTGAATTTATTGAATAAGAAAAATTGTTATTGGGGTAAATAACATTTATTGCTAGTGCAACCAAAAAATGATATGACTCATGCTCTCTGTCTTTCACCAGAAAATATTATAAAAACCATTTTTTTTTTTTATAAGTAGCCTTGCTGGGAGTTTCTAATTGAAATTTAAATGTAGGAAATTTTGATCTGTCAAAAAGCATATAGCTTGAAAAAAACAGGTGGGTTTTTTTTTTCAGTAAATGAAACAGACTCAGAAAAGTAAGAAAATGAAATTATTAAAAATACTGTTTTTGACAAACTAAAATAATAATCTCTGTGAAGTGGATCTAAAATATCTAAGGATTTTTAAGTCCTGCGTTCTTGTCTGGGACAGACAAATATTTTGTTGGGGTTCGCTGTGGCTTGTTTGGTCGTTGTTTTATTATATCTACTATGGTCACAGTAAATATACCGGGGTCAGAATAAATGTTTCTTCATAATGAACAAACAGCATTTCATGTTATTTCTTGAGATTCAGGAATATATAAAACATTTCAAATTTACAGTGTTAATTCTATATTTTACAGTTATACAGTGTTAAAGTAATGAATAATAAAATCTTCTCATTGTGTTTAAGTTAATATAGTCATCCACCCTCCTGTAAATACACTCACTGAGCATCAGTGCAATGCTGGTAATATATCCATGGTACGACTGTAACAATCTTGCAGTTTTCTAACTGAAGACATGACAATTTTATTACTCCCTTTTTCATCATCTACCCAAACAAGGCTAAAACTAATAAAAAAGAAATTATGTGACTCATCACTCTTCTATAACATTGCTAATTAAGATATAAAGGCATAAAGAGGAAGGTAACATGAGCAGTTTTGACTAGAAAATAAGCTTTTAGATGCCAGTGTCTTCTCTGAGTTGCACAGGACCAAATGCAATAGGCCTAGGTTATCATAAGGAAAGCCTGATTAAATAAATACTGAGAAAGTTCTTTTAACTTTGTGAATGATTAAGCATGGAACAGTTTGTGCAGGGATGCAGTGGAATCTCATCCTTAAGATACTCAAAGCTTGGCTCAAAATTCATGGGGAAATCTGACTCTAGCTACAAAGTCGGCGTTGCTTTGAACAAGAGGTTAAACTGCATAATCTCCTGGACACAACAGCCAGATATACCTGCCAGCCATTGACTTTTTATGACTCTATGTTTAAAGTCCTGAGTAAAATCCTACCATAGATTTGTGTTACAATTTTAAAACTATTGCCCATTCCAGAAAAATCAATCTAACAAAAAAATAGCTAAACTCAAAATTAAAAAAAAAAAAAAAGTTAAATATCATGTTTTTTACAGTCTGGCAAGATTATTAGTCTGTTACTCCATTTTAGGAATGTTACCTGTAGAAGTAAAAAATGGAAGTACAGTGGTGAATTCACAAAAAAAAAAAAAAAAAAAAAAAAAAACCAAGAACAATGTTCTCAAAAGAAAGTGCTTATTAAGATTTTATGAACTTCCAAAGAGATCTTACGAATTTCAAAAAAAAAAATTAAGCTCTTGTGGACTCGACTTTGATCATATTCTGCCGAAACACACTTACTTGCACATCAAGAATTCTTTGACCTTTAGCTCAATTGCATTTGCTATACTCCCAGGTGCTCTGTTAGCAACTTTGTAATTCTGGATTTTTTTCAAAGCTTCCAACAGTGCATCCATTGCTGGAGAGAGACAGCTAGAAAGATGTGTGGGTATAGGGAGAAAAAGTTATACTTTATTAAATATTTAAAAACAATTCATCGTTCCAATTCATCATTCACTCATTTCTACCTTCAGAAGCAGACATATATTCTGAGGTGGTACAGAACTAAAAAATGTCTTTCAAGTATGAAATCCATGTACATGTGGGTGTTTGTAGTAAATCTTAAAACTCAGAAATCTAGTGCTTATATTTTAAATGCAGTGCTGGAATAGAGATATTGATTTCAGCTTGTAAATGTGCACTTACAATTGTACATAAAATTTTGATTACACTGTTCACCTTAAATACCTCATATAACCATAACACTCTCTTGAATTTACTAGGATATTTACTCTGTTCCAAATTCTAAGCAGCTCCTAAGGCTCGTGTTGTTTTTCAATGTTATCACAGAAGTATTTATAAAAGAGAGAGAAGCTAAAATCAACTTCCATTCATAACATGTTGTTTTATGAACAATTAAACTAATTAAACTATTTTTTTCCACAGGAATTTATGCTGTTTTCCCTACAAAAGGGTGTCTACTTTTTATATGACACTTCCGCCTCAGTTTACTACTTTGTTCCACAAATACCTTAAGAAAATTTTTGATTCCTTACATGGTTTCTTTCCCACCTGTCACCTGGGCAGAAATGAACTTGTACAGTGATTTCATCTGAGCTGCGTGAGCTTCACATGGCTATCAGGAGGGAATGAGAAAGAAATCACCAAGGTCCCACTCGATCCACATCACCCTGTGAAGGGGCAGATTGGGAAGAATTCTTCAGCTCCTGATATAACTTCTTCAGTATAGTATCTAAGTGGACAGTATAAATACATTTTTTTTTTCTCTCCCCTCCCTCCCCACCTCCTTCTACCAAGATCTGAATTTTATAAAATCTGGAGGATTTCCTGTTTGGGGCTCTGTATTTATGCATCAAATTTGATTAAATTGGCCAGAAGGTAAAGAGTTATTAGAGGAAAGACAGATGGAGCAAGTAACTGCACAAACCTCTCTTAATGAAGCTAGGATAAGAAGGAGTAGAAATGATATAAATTCATAAATTTTGTAGATATTCAAAAATATTTTCTTCAAGCATTCAAACTTCTTAGATACTTTGTAAAATGTCTTTCAAAAGCATATTTGAATAAATAATCCAACCCTTCAAACCACAGAAAAGTCCCCAGGGACTGAACTCTACTTTGTAAATTTCTGCTGTCTGAGAAAGTTGAGCATGGCTTGCCTGTAATTGCTCTGAAAATAGGTCCCTTTAAATCAACCTTTTCCTAGAAGGAGAGGAGCAAGAAATAAATGTTACCTTTATTTTTTGTATTTTATATAGAATTTGTTTTGAATGACTATTTTCTTTAAACAAATTATTACATTTTGTGAAAAGGGATAAATGCATGTGCATTTTCAAAAAGAACACAAATAAAAATCCAAAATAAAATTAGATAATGAGCAGAATTGAAGCCTCATATTAAAACTCAATTAAAACTATATTAAAAAAAAACAGCTTGGATGCAAAGTAAGCATTTTTTAAAATACAGATATTCCCATTAAAATTTTTATTTTATCATACATTTAGGTCATCACTGGGATAGGTCACATTACATTCTGTGAAACCAGGCAACTTTCACTCTGAGTGAACTTCAAGCACTTCCTTTATCCACTGTTTAAAAGGTGAACCAATATTTGAAGTGCCTCAGTAAATTCATAAAATCGGATGGTCTGCCGTAAGCTCTGAAGGTGAGGGCATAGAAAGAAGCTGCAGGCAATTATTTATTCCCATTGCAAAATGGGAATTGATGTTGACTTTTGGAGCAGAGATATTTCTCTGAAACACAGAAATTCCACATATATATACCACCCAATACAGAGGAACTTCTTCAGCTAGTAGAGATCTCTGGTTTAAGATCGACAAATGTCACTTGAGTACACATGGGAGCTTGTACAGCACCTCCTCCTTCAACACTCTTATATGAAACTAGATAATACCAGTGCCAAATAACAGTGTTAAATACATTTATTACTCTTCCATGAAGATAATTGCTCTACCCAAAAAATAGGTCTGGTATCCCTGCAAACAGATTCAGCAATGGGAGATCATTGAATATCATAGTTACTTTGACTAAAATGCTCATTAAAAAAAAAAAAAGTTTTATGTTACTTATCTACTGTTTTTATAAATTAAATTTAAATGTGCCCTTGACAGAAGGAGAAAATGCCTTCTGGCTAATTGCTGCTGCAACATTTTTAGGTCATGCTCTAGAGAGTATGGTTATCTTCTTATTTTGTAACACTTAAGTTATTTTCAATCATATTTAGCTAAAATACTGCCATAACTTCAAAGAGAAGGAAAATCATATGTTAATTTATTCTATCACAGACACACTGGACAGAGGTTTCAGACTCCAGAGGCTCTTGCTTGCAATGAAGCTGTCAAAAAATAGTTACAGTTTCTCCACCCCTCAAGGACTGATGGTGTCTCTGATAAAATCAAAACATATTTGAAGAGTAAAATCTTTGCTAAGGAAGAAAAAAGGCTTCTTTTTTTTTTCTTTCTTTCTTTTCATTTCTACCTTGTCACTCTCTCTCTGTGAAGAGGTATGCAATTATTTATCTGAATATTTATTAGGTCCCAAAATTAATTGAAAGAAAGGTAAAACTAGATACTGAAAAAATTCCTTTGAAATTTTGTAAAGTTGGAAATAGCTAAGTAGGCCTGTCTATCACTGTCTCTAAGTAAGTTGCTTAAAAAATACTGTATATAAGCCAACACTGGTTGCTTTTCATCTAAGATATGTCTTTTCAAGCAGCCACCTGACTCTGAATGTCTAGTCACAGAATTTACTCAATACAAGAATTATTTCCTTGGCTTTCTTTGATACAGAAAATCTGGCAATAAACTTATTTGTAGTAACAGCATCCAAAAGTAGAAATCAAATAATGAGAAAAAAACAACAAACAAGCAAGAAAATAAAACATAAAATGAAACAACAAACAAAAACAACAACAAAGAAACCCCAGATTTTTGTAGGAGGAAGGTGAGTCCAAGTATCACCCAGAAATAAGTTCTGATTAATTTTGTTATGCAACTGAGTGTTAACTGCTTTCAATCTTTATTTTTCATAGCCAGTTACAGGTTTAGTATAGTATTTATTAGCATTTTTACCAAAGAGAATAGCATATTTAAGCTATAACTATATTTCTTTCACTTTTTACTGATACTTTTTTCAGTTTGTAAAAGCTTGTGAATATTAGTCTTATTAAAATACAAAGTTTAATCATAAAACAAAGTAAAAAACTTTGTCCATTAATCTTTTTTCCCCATTAATTCCCACTCACCTGCTATTCCTAAACTAGAAACTAATATTCCTTGTAACTACAAATACAGTTTTCTTCACAAAAGGGTTAAAAATGCAGTTAAATCACTCAACCAAATATACAAACAAACAAGCCAGAGATGCAGCATGCAATACTGCAGTTATAATTTAAAAATGAATTTTCAAATACTTTCATGTTGACATGTAAATTATTACGATGTACTTCTATTTCTGATCAGATCAGTAAAATGAATGAGAGTCTGTATAATCACATCAGTTGCCTTTCAATCAGCCCTTTATTTGAGTGCAAACACATTTTCCCATGATGAAGGCATGAAAAACAAAAAACTTTAAGTTGTACTCTGAGATGGTCTAACAAACAGCTACATATAAATAATGTATACCTTATTCTGTAAGTCTATTGTAGGATAACACTTCTTTGTATTTAGGCTAGAAATTTGGAACAGACACTGAAAAGCTTAGATTAATCTAATTTTGGCTTTAAAATAATATGTATACCAGTAATTTTCAGAACATCTGCAGTTTAATTTACTAGAAAATAATTCTGTGATACATTGGAATTAGATAGTCATACGTAGAATAATAGAATGGGATATCCTGAGTTGGGAGGGACCCATGAGGATCATTGAATCCAGCTCAGAACTACTTAACATTAAGCTGTATCTGAGACTATTGTTCAAACAGTTGAGGATTTATTTATTTATTTATTTGCATTAAGTGAAAATTATGGGGAATTTCAGCATCTAAATTAATGATTCAGAAAAAGACACTAGTATAACCTATTGCCTGAAGAAGGTCTTCAGCATATGAAATGCTCAACCAAAGTTCCAGTTTCATATTTGTTTTCTCATCTCTCAATCCCAGTACTTAGCCCCTGCTTCCTTTCTGAGAAGCATTGCCCCCACAGTTTTGTCTGATTTTTATGGGATTCAGCTGTGAATTTGCTTAAAAAATAAATTCAGATACAGATAGTACCAGTGTGTTTCCATAGGGGACAAAAAAAGCCCACAAACCAGCCAACCAACCAAAATAGGTAATCTTAACTAGATGCCTACCTTTCTCTAATAGTGCATGTTCAAAGGTAGAGTGATTTTAGTTGACTTTCTGCATGAGAATGCTTGATGTTCAATTTTCAACAATGTTATGTAGCCAGGAGAACAAGAAAGGGAAAGGAAACAAAATAACAATAACAAAAAAACAAACAAACAAACAAAAAACCAATAAGGTTTGACTATCCATATTTATGGTTACAAAATGGAGGACAGGTCTAGGTGGAGGCAGGGAAGAAAAAAGGATTCTTGACTGTTACCAAAGGCAATCCCAAAAATACTTCTACATTTTATATTAGAAAGCTACTGCATGAAAAATAGGAACTAAAATTCAGTCTATGGCTGTATTAATCTTGTATCGCTATATTCAGAGGGACCTCATTTCAACAGTGATAATTCCTGGGAGTATTGCCTGTTATGCCAAGAATAACAGGGACCTTCCCTACTAGAACTTCGCATATATATCTACTATGTGCAGATATCAGATACTGACACCACAACAATCTGAAACAAGAAGCTCACTCTGAAATAGAAAATCTGTCGCACTTACCTAGTGAGATACTAATCAGAAAAAAAAAAGAAAAAAGAATCTATACTTTCTGTCATGATTGTGGTGTTCACTTTGGAAACAGGAGACAAATTCAGTCCCCTAGAATAAAGACACACCACACCTGGAAGAAGGGATCTACTTTGAATCAGTAAAACTATAAGTTTCACAGTGGCTAAGAATCTTTTAATTACTATCTAAATAAGTAAATTCATCATTATCTTTTCCCAAAGCAAAAAGGAAAACCTATACACACAGAGATACAATACTATTTTTCTTAAAATAATTTATACAAGGAGGAAAAGATATCATAAAACTAGCACAAAACCAAAATTGCTATTTTAAGTATGCAGATGACAATGACAGATATGTGACTTCTTCAGTTAGAACAAACACATTCTTATAGTGAAATACGTAATATACATATTTCAAGGTAGGATAGAAGTATGCCTACATCACAAGTCACTCAGAATTAAAAATGAGGAATCTCTTCTAAAATGCATCAAATTAATGACATTAATAAAAATAATATTCAATCATCTAGACTTAACTACCCCATATAAAGATATCCTTTGGCAGTTCCCTTGAAGTCTTATATTTTCTTTAAGTTTTGTTTAAAGAAGGGAGTTTGAGGAAATAAGGCACCCAAGCCAAACAAAAAGCTATTTTTAAAACCTACAGGAAAAAAAAAAATCTAAGATAGCCAAGGATCTAGAGGAGAATCTGAGGTCCCTGGGTTTGCTCAGCCCAGAGCAGAGGCCTCATGGCGGCTCCAGAGCCTCACAGGGAGCGGAGGGGCAGCGCTGAACACTGCTTTCTGTGACAGCGACAGGCCCTGAGGGAACGGCATGGAGCTGTGTCAGGGGAGGGGCAGGTTGGGGGGTTAGGGAAAGGTTCTTGACCAGAGGGTAGTGGGCACTGGAATGGGCTCCTCAGGCCATTGGTCATGTCCCCAAGCTGCCGGAGTTCAAGAAGCACCAGAAATGTTGTTTGACTTTGGATAATCCTGTGTGGAGCCAGGAGTTGGACTAGATGATCTTTGTGCGTCCCTCCCAACTCAAGATATTCTGTGATTCTATGAAAGTCCATCAAACCTCATGAGAGTACAATATCGCTCAAGTAGTGTATAGCAGGACTGTAAGAATCCCAGTTTAAGTAGCTATAATAATGCACAAATAAATGAATGTTCAAATGAGAAGACTAAATTTGATTGTGAGATTTAATCTTATTTCATACATGGGTATTTCTTAATCAATAAAAAAAAAAAGTATGAAAAAATTACTGAATTTGTAACTGATTAAATGATTAAAAAATGATATTTTTACAAAATGCAATGAACTGATAAAAATGAGCACCACAATATAATTATAACAGGTTATAAAAGGACTGAATTTTTTTTTTCTTTACTTCTCTTTTTTTTTTAATGTTATTTGTTTTCACATTTGGACATATTTAAAACTTTTTTAAAAGGTTTATGTTTGGCCTTTAAAAAGATCTGAAAGAGCTGTCTGATTCTTAAAAAAAAAAAAAATTTTCCTAATTGAAAATAACAATTACTAACAAAATGCTTACCCCTCTCTGTAAGAATCAGTCAAACCAGTAACTGATTTAAGATGTTTCCAATTTACTTTCAAAGTCAATAATGAATTTCTGCTTTTCTCTTCCAACACAATTCATACATAGAAGATTGAAAAGAGCACTCTTTTTCAGAGTGAAATTACATACAAATTTGAAACAGCAAAATTATTTCAAAGCAGAAAGTGATATAGCTATACTCTTCTCAGATTTCTCAGGTTCTCTTTGCACCCTGCATTTAATTCTTTTATGATTCCAGCATTACTCTTTTCTGAAACCTTCCAGGAATCCTGTTCCCTTACTCTCATTCCTTATATAGAGTAATAATCATAATAGTAGTAACTGGAATCTGGGAAAAAAATCCTCCTTTGAGACACTTTTTTCTCAAATGCTTTCATCTTTTTCCGTTTTATTTTTGCTTTTATTGATTAAAAAAATAGGAGTAAGTAATGTTAGCTGCTTATTTTTTGCCTGTAATTGGCAATAATTGGTTGCAAAAGTAGTATAAAAGAAAAGTATGCTAGCCATTTATCTAGGAGGTCACAAATTTAGGAGCAGATCAGGAAAAATATGGAGGAGCACAGGAAAAAAAGTTAGAATTAATGCAACAGAAAGTAGAGGCTAAGAAAGTAAACATGACCATGTTTTCACCTGAAAAATTTTGTTTTTACCATTGAAGAAATAATCAGAAATCACTGAAATCTTATAGAAAGCCAGTAAAAACACAACAGAAAGCTACTGAATCAAAATACAAAGTAGATGCTTAGCAGGTAGGTGATAAAAGGCAGTGAAATGTTAAAATACCTGACATCAGCAGGATCTTATATCAAGATTGCTAGCCTACTAAGAATCAAAATGCTAGTGAAGCATAAAGCTGGAAGAATAGAAACCATCATTTAAGACCTGAGTCTATATCTTGTCATAACTATAAACTTTTGCCATGAATATAGAGAATCATTTTAAAATATTGTTTACTTGATTTAAATTTAGTATATGTTAACATGTGAAATTAATGAAGGTTACTAAATACTTCATGTTATCTTGCAGAAACTGCAGAAATACTTTCATCTTACTTTTACCATGTTGCAGAATGAGCTACACCACTTTTCCGTAAAGACAGCGAGTGAACAAGTCATCTCAATGAAAGACAGATCTGAAATACGCAATGAAGCAATGTGCCAGCATTTTCAACTGCAGTTACCAGGTACTTCTGATATAGGAAATTATGGAAAGCACAAACTTTAATTTCTTGTGGAAAATTTATAGAATCATGGTAGGAAGAAGAACACATTTTTTTTCTTAATATAAATAAGAAAGTAAGTTTTGGCCAAAGAATTCATAAAGACACTGTCAGCCACTAACACTAGTTTGCTTTAGGGCAAACTGAAATAATTAGATATGTTTCTTTGGTAAACAGAACAGGACAGAGAGATAAAGGTATTTCCCTCTTGGACAGAAGTAATTAAGTATCCAAATTATAAATATGCAGACATTTATCTGGGGAGATTTAAATTAATTTCCAAGTCACATGAAAGACAAAAGCTCTCTATCTTGGTACACAGCACAACTCCCAGCTCATGTCTGAAAGCCAATCATTTAATAGATAAGAACAGTTAGAAAAAAATGCAGTGGAATAAATTGTATGAAGACACTAAAGGTACTTCAGAGCACCATGTTCCCCTGCTCAGATGGGAGCATTCAGACTAGTCTGAAAAATCCTATTTCTCTTAATCCTTAGTTTGAAAGTGCATATTCTACTGTGTCCTCTCTGTGTCATTTACAGGAAAGTACACATGCACAATTTGAGAATTTAGGGATTAGAAAGAGGGAAGAAAATCTGTATATATTGTAATGTCTCTTGATGGCTTGTGCAAGGGAAAAGTTGAGAGGCAAATGGATTACAGTATTTCTGAATAAATCTTCCTTACATATTACTTTTATGGTAGATACTCAAAGACATTCCTGAAAGAATTGGTCTGTATAGAGCAAGGAGTAAGACAGACTTATGGCAAAGGACCTCTCCTGCTGAAATGTACAATCTAATTATAAAAGAAAATATCTAGATGCATTATCAAAGAGCAAATAAATTGTGAGTGCACAGCTATGGATCTTGTTTTATTCTGCCACATGTAATAGGCTGGCTTTTTGATTTTACTTTGTTCTTCTTTACTATCAAATTTAACAATAAAAAGTAAACAATTGAGAAAGACAAAGGAAAATGTAGGAAAAAGAGGAGAAAAATAAATCTTCTTAATTCTTTGAATGAATATTCTAATGAGTCTAAATGTAAGAGATGATAGGAAATAAAAAGGCTTTACTAATTTCTGCTGGGAGACAAAAGAACATATATAAAACATCATTTTGGACCAGAACTAGATCTAATCATTCATTATTTTCTGGAATGAAAAAGACTTCAGCAGTTCTCTCCAGACAGCATTTCATCATGGATTATTAGACAAGCAATTATATTTCCTTTTAAAAAAAGGAAAACCTAAATCCAAAATAATCCCTGATTCTTAATAAAAGTCACTGTAAAATCTTTGTAAAAGACAGCTATCCAAAATACTGGCAAAATAATAGCATTTTGGCTACCATCATCCTAGCTGTTCTTGTGTGCAAAACAAATACTCAGCTGAATACTATGGCTGAACACAGGTAATATAAGGATGTTGTGATGTAGGGTATAATTTCTTCATGTCTATCTTCCAGAGAACTGTGAAACAAAGATAGCAGCACCAAAATCCTTACATCTCATTTTAAATGAATAGGGCTTACATGCTTTACAAAGCTCCACATTGACCTAGAGAATCAGAAGAGCATTGAAAATGTGATTATAATACCAGGAAAAAAAGAATGAAAAAAAAAAGAAAAAGAAGACAGAAAAAAAAAAAAGACTATCCAGAAGTATTTAAAACTTTCAAACATACTATCATAAGTGATTTTTTTTTCTGGAATTTCTTTATTTCCTGTTTCTCTAACATAATAATTATAATTCTTGGTTTAAAGAAATTCACCAGGACACATCAGATTATCTTCATGAAAGGAAAGGAATATCATAAGTTTACTGTAAACTCATCAGTTCCTCTTTCATCCTGATGTTCAACTTAGCTAATATGCATAGTTTCATAGAATTGTATGATCATAAGAGAGGCTTCAATTGGTAGGGACCTTAAAGTTCATTTGGTTTCAACCTCAATGCTGTGGCAGGGATTTATTCATTTTATGATTTTTTTTAATCTAAATGTTTAATTTGCTTTCAGTTTAATTAAGTGTTAAACAGAAATTGCAGTTGAAAAGAGTACAAATGATCTTCTGCATCTTTTACTTCCTGTATATTATTAAGTATTTTTGATTCTTGTAATCCTAGTTTTCATTATTCAGAACTATTTGGAGATCTAGATCAGAGCATGTTGATTTGTCATGATATTTCCCCCTAGACATGCATCTCCTGCCTTGTTGGCAGTATTGTAGTATTACCGCCCTGATGCTCAATTGAGAGCTTTCATAAGCTGTAGGGAAAATTTTCTCCTTAATCTAAAACTGGTTACAAAATAAAGATGATATAAAGCCAGCTGAATTATTTTTGACAAGAATCACAGAAAAAGATTAAATGGCTCTCAAACCTACAGCAGAAGTGCAGTGCTCCTTGAATCACAACAATTTCTGAGCCAGGTTTTTCTTTCATATCTTCCTTCGTTGTACCTTTTTCTCTCCCTCTACTTTCCACTAGCCTGCTGAGGAGTGTGTACATTTTGAAGAGAGGATTTTATTTTGTGATATGTTTGCAATATACTCATTAAAGTAAGATCTTTCGAAATATTAAAACATTTTGAAAAGCTTTGAATTTGAAATTTCAATGCTTTATCTTCTTCCCAATTACTATGAAGGAAAGCTGGACAAGAGATTTTCAATAACAGTTTCTTTCCCTGTCATGCTGAGTGAGTCTCCATTAATGTTTTAGTTCAGAATATGAGATTTTTTTTTAAAATTATCATGCCCACTTACTACATTTTCTTTAGATGACGTAAAACACAGACTTTTTTATTTGATGATGCTGAATCAAACGATGTTTTTCTCAGACCATACCTAGTTATCTCCAACCTCACAGTCAGTTCAGTGGAGCAGAGAATATAGTCTTACATAAAACTATCTGAAGTAGAGATGACATCAGTTCCTCTATACTGCATTTTCCTCATTTGCTTTCTTTCTTGCTTGTTTTTCTACAGACCTATTCCTTTTGGTCTGAAAAGTCATTCTTTGTGGACTAAATATTTTTCTTGCAGGGAAAGAAATCCTCTTAAAATGAATTGTAATTAAAAAATTCTCCCCACTGAACAGCTATTGCTTAAAGCAATATTTTCTTTCATTTAAAAATAGCTTTTTGAGTTTTGTTTTATATAATTTATCAGAATATACAGCAAGTTTTAAGTGCAAAGAATAAAGTTCTCAGCTCAGCTGTTTTAAAATCTTAAGATATGGAAGGTAGTGTCAGATTATTTAAAACAGTGCAGATAAAACCCTAAATTTTACTTTCTCTTAAATCCAAAATATTCAAAACTATCTAACATAAAAGATATGAATACATGAGCAAAAGGAAGAACTATCACCATTTAGTTTCTTCAGTAGTCTTTATACTTAACACTGGCAGATAATCAACAGAGGAAATGGAAATTAATTAACAAGAATTGTTCCCAGAGCACTGGTGATAAAATTGATCCTGTAGATATACACAGACACAAATGATGAAGAGGAATACTGATTCATCTTATCTAAAATTTGAGGGGGAAAACCCTTCAATGATAGAAATCTTGACAGACACTATTTTAACCCAAGAATGAACCTGTTAATATTTTGCATCCAGAGGAAAACATATAATAATATATCTGTATTATGAAAAATTAATTTGACACAGGTCAGTAGTGACTGGATTGAACATTCAGTTTCACATTTTTCTTTTATCAGGCACACTCTATAGGATAGTTAGTTTTTTTTCTTTTTTCTTTTTTTTTTTTTTTTGATAGATATTGATCTATGTCTAGTGCTAGTCCCCACAGAATTCTTCAGTCTCTTGTCATTTAGGACTTCTACTATTTAAAGATGAATAAGACATTTCAGCCAGAACCCAGAGGTTTCTTTCTGTTTTGAGTCACTTCTCAGTCTCTGTAAGAAATCTGACATGCTCAAGATGTTTTTTCTTATGAGATGCCTTTTGGCACTTGAGGTACACTGATTTTTGTTGTTTACTTTGCAATGTTTTAATTCTGAAGATTAGCATATAGCAATCAAAGTGCAATGAATCTTACCACTGGATCACCAAGTTTCAGAAATAATCCCAAAGCTTCTGCCACTTTTTAAATTATTATCATTACCATTGTAAATGGAGAGTTAATCCAGAATGATTCCTTCTTTACCTGGAATACCACAAAGTACTTTAAATTAATAGGCTTAGGTAAGTGTGTTTGTCATTCTTTGGTGAACTGAAGCATGAACAGCTCTGATTCCAAATCAACATTTCAAACAACAGTAGAAAAACTTAAGCAGATGTGTGTATATGAACACACTGCAGCCAAGACAGAGTCATTCATACAGTGCTCCTGAAAAGATAAAGCATTCAAATGATCCACCATTAGAAAACTGAGATACAAACAGTACTTGCAAATGTGTTTTCTTTTTTGTTGTTGTTGTTGTCAAATATCAAATTATTGTTGTCAAATTTGGCAGCATGTTAAATAGGCAAAATAATATATGAAATTCTTTAATAATTACAGAAACAGAAATCTAAAATGTATGACACTTGAAGGCAGCAGCCCATGAAGGTTGAATTAGTGAATGGGACAAACTTATACATTTGCTGACACCATACAAAAGATTTGTAGGAGATAAAGAAAAGTCAGGCATACAGGAAACAAATACATAATAAGTGACATGAGAGCAATCTCTTCAGGAGAGTCAGGTCATTAACATAACAAGAATGACCTTGTGCAGTAACAGATGGATGGGAGGCTACAACTGCAGATATAGCAGGAGGAAGACATGAAACTGCCAAGGCTCCAGACTGCTCAATCTGAGAGACTGTTATCTGAAAGAGCAGTTCCAGAGAACTCTCTCCAGGAGAGAGAAAACTACAAGATGATGAGAAAAATATAATAGCTCTTTCCCAATAGAAAATTGCAAACAAGTAAAATAGGGATGGATCTGAGGAATTTTTATGTCAGCAACACAAGCAATGATAGAAAAGCAATAATAGAATAAATCATAGAATCATAGAATCCTAATATCCAACCTGAATCTCCCCTGGCACAGCTTGAGGTCGTTCCCCCTGGTCCTGTCTCTAGTTACCCGGGAGAAGAGGCTGACCCTCACCTCTCCACAACCTCCCTTCTGGGAGCTGTAGAGAGCAATAAGGTCTCCCCTGAGCCTCCTCTTCTCCAGACTAAACAATCCCAGTTCCCTCAGCTGCTTCTTATATGACCTGTGTTCCAGCCCCTTCACGAGCTTCACTGACCTTCTCTGGACACACTCTGGGGCCTTGAAGTCTTTCTTGTAGTGAGGGGCCCAAAACTAAACACAGTACTCAAGGTGTGATCTCATCAGGGCTGAGATGATCACCTTCCTGCTCCAGCTGGCAAAACTATTTCTGATACAAGCCAGATGCCACTGGCCTCCTTGGCTGCCTGGACACTTTGCTGGCTCATGTTCAATCAAGTGTCGATCAACACCCTCAGGTTCTTTTCCTCCATGCAGCTTTCCAGCCACTCTGCTCCAAGCCTGCAGCAATGCATGGAGTTGTTGTGACCCAAGTGTGGTACCCAGCAGTTGGTCTTGTTGAACTTGCAGGGCCTCAGCCCATCGATCTAGCCTAACTAGATCCTTCAGTAGAGCCTTCCTACCCTCAGGCAGATCTACACTTCCTCCCAGTTTGTCATCATCTGCAAACTTACTGTCATGGTTTTGTGATTTTCGGTTATTGGTATTCCACATCATAACATCATGTAGTGGATATACCTGGTTCTCAGAAGAGAAGGACTACCACAGTCCCCACGGTACTTTTCTCCTCTGTTACCATTTCTAGCTGGAGGGAAAAGATAAAAGCTCGCAGTATAAAAACTTGCAGATCACGAGACCTCGTCCCTTTTTCCGCCCGTCTCTCGTCTTGGCAGCACCTCACTCTCCAGCTGTCTTATCGTCGGTAGTAGAGTAAGGCCTACCTTGATTTTGGGACATTCTCTCTCTCTGTATTGGATTTATCAGCTTAAATTGTAATTATATTGTATTATAGGGTGTCGTTTTGCATTCCAATATTTTATTTAGTAAATTAGTTTGTTTCTCCTCAGATTGTTGCCGCTGTTCTTTGCTCGCAGGGCCATCTCCTTACCCTTTTTCCCTTTTCCCTTTTCACGGGGTGTGGATCCGTGGATCCCCTGTCCCCTTCGTCACGGAACCGGGCCGAATGCCCGTAAACCATTGACACTTACTAAGGGTCACTCAACCATCTCATCCAGATCGTCAGTAAAGATATTAAACAGGATCGGCTCCAAAACCAACCCCTAGGGAATACAATAAGTGACCTGATGCCAGTTGGATTTAATTCCATTCACCACTACTCTCTGGACTTGGCCCTCCAGCCAGTTCTTTACACAGCAAAGGGTGTTCCTGTCCAAGCACGGGCTGCCAACTTCTTCAGGACATTACTATGGGATACAGTGCCAAAGGCTTTGTGACTACAAAAACAGCCTTTTCCTCATCCACCAGATGGGTCACTTGATCGAGACTTGAGACGAGACTGAACAAGCAGGACCTGCCTTTCATGAACCCATGCTGGCTGGGCCCGATCCCCCTACTGTCCTGCACATGCCATGTTATCTCATTCAAGATGATCTGTTCTATACATAACCTTCCCTGGCACCGAGGTAAGGCTGACAGGTCTGTAGTTCCCCAGATCCTTCTTACAACTGTTATTGTAGATGGTAGCCACATGGGTAAGCATCCAATCCTCTGGGACCTCTCTTCCCTCAAACATCCAGTAAAGGATGGAGATTCTCCTGAACCTTCCTCTTGCTGTTAATACATTTGTAAAAATGTTGTTGATCTCTTTTGCTATAGTGGCCAGGTTGACTTTAAGCTTGGCTTTAGTCTTTCTAATTTTCTCTCTCCATATCCTAGCAGCATCTTTGTACTCTCCCCCAGTTGCCCATCTCTTCTTCCACAGTAGGTAGACTCTCTTTTCTTCTCTCAGCGTCTAGCATTTCCTCCCTGAGTCTCAGTTCCCTGTTCATCCATGCCAGTTCTCTTTCCACCAGCTCATCTTACAGCACAGTGGGACAGCCTGCTCCTGTGCCTTTAAGACTTTCTTCTTGAGGAGCATCCAGCCTTCCTGGACCCATTTACCTTTCAGGACTGACTCCCAAGGTACTCTCCTTACCAGTGTCCTGAATAGGACTCTGGAAGTCCAAGGCAGCAGTTTTGCTGACCCCTCTCCTAACTTCACTCTACTATTTCGTAGTCACTCTGCCCAAGACAGCTCCCAGCCTCCACATCTCCCACTGGTTCTTCTCTGTTTGTGAACAGCACGTCTAGCCAGGCACCTCCCCTGGTAGGATCTCTTGCCAGCTGCATCAGGAATTTATCTTCTATGCACTGCAGAAATTTCCTCAACTTCTCATGAACTGTATTGTATTTCCAGAATGTATCAGGGAAGTTGCAGTCCCCCAGGAGAACAAGGGCAGCCAATCACGTAACTTCTGCCAGCTGCTCATAGAATGCCTCCTTTGTTTCTTCATCCTGGTTAGGCAGTCTATAACTGACCCCCACCAGGATGTCAGGATGTCAGCCTTGTTGGTCCTTCTCTTGATACTTACCCATTACAGACTAAACCTTATCATTGCCATCACCAAGCTCAACAACACTGAAACACTCTCTAACATAGAGAGCCATGCCACCACGCCTCCTTCCTTGCCTATCCATTCTGAAGAAGTTATAATCATCCATTGCAGCACTCCAGTCATGAGAGTGTTCCCACCATATTTCATTAATGGCAACTAAGTCATAGTTTGTCTGCCACACGACAGCTTTCAGCTCCTCCTATTTGTTGCCTATGCTGTGTGCACTGGTGTAGGTGACCTTCAGCTGAGCCATTTTCCTCATACGCCATTATTGTTCCACCAGGTTCATCTCTAGTGGACCTCGTTTTAACCCCTTCCCCCTCCATACCTACTTTAAAGCCCTCTCAATGAGACTTGCCAGCTCCTGGGCGAGGATCCATTTTCCCCTTTGAGACAGGTGAGACCCATATGTAGCCATCAGGCCAGGCATTGGGTAAACCACCCCATGGTGAAAGAAAAACAAAATTCCTGGGATTTCACCAGCCTCTTAGCTATGTATTTATGAGATGGATTTTTCTGGTCCTCTAAGTATGTCTTGCTGCCACTGAAGGGATAGAGGACAACACCACCTGTACTTCTACTCCATCAAATAGTTGCCCCAGTGCCCTGAAGTCTCTTTTGGTAGTCCTTGGGCTTCTCTCAGCAACATCAACATTGGCAGCCGGAACTATCAGTAAATGGTAGTAAACAGAGCATTGAACCAGACCAGGAAATTTTTTAGTACTGTTCCTGACCAGGTCGCAAGGGAGGCAGTGTGCTTCCCTATGAGTACAGTCCAGGTGACATATCAGGCACTCCATTCCCCACAGAAGGGAGTGGCCTATGACAATTATCCTTTCCTTCTTCGCAGAGGCAGTCTTGAGTCATGGAGTTGACTGCCTCATCCTAGACAACTTCTTGGGTGGACCTTCCTCTGTCTGCTCACTTACCTCTACCTTGAGTTCCACAGCCTCAAACCTATTACAGAGGGGTACCTGGGGAAGTGAGGTAGACAGGGAGGGCGTCTGCCTGCAACACTGATCTGAGACCTTTTCCCACTCTTCCTCATCTGTTATTTATCCTTTAAAATTAGTTTATATCCAAGTTAATTTCATTCTGACTCTAATTCTAAAAGGATTTCATGTAGCCTGCACAAATGACAGAGTAGCAGTTAAACATTTCTGAAGATGATAATAAAGGAGATTTTTTTTCAATGTGAATAGTCATAAAAATGATAAAGATGAGACAAAAGAACATAATCAGAGACAGGCACTTTGAAAAGAGAGGAAAACAAAGAGTTGAACTGGGATCAGGAGTCAGTGTTTGATAAGCAGGAAGATTATGATTGCTGCAATATGAGTTTAATGAAGAGAAAGCATTTAAAAATGAAAAAATAAAATTTTACCAGTAAAAATTATGAACAATTAGAATATATCAGGGATGGAAAGGTCGGAATTAGAAAAAGGCTGTCAGAAACTGTCTCAGAGAAGCTGACTTCCAGAAAGATGAATGATTAACAATGATAAAAGAGACAGTAATAAACAACCATAAGAATGAAACAGAGCTGAGAGAAAAAGTAGCTATTTCTTTTTCTCAGGGCAATATAGTTAGTCTGAAGACACTTAGCATTCTAATTTAGTTTGATATATGACAGTAACAATAAAATAAAATGTCTTTGACCCATACCTGTTGACAAAATCCACTTCAGCTCTGCTGTTAGCTATGGAACCACTATCATTCATGCTAAGTGTTAGGTGTATAAAACGAAAGCAGGCAAGTTCAGACTACATGCTACAGTATTTGAAAAGAATGATTTTTTTTACCTTGTTTTCCCTATTCTCCCACCCTCCATCACAAAGAATTGATGTTCCAAGTTTTGATTAAATTATTTGGTAACAAACAGAAAAAAAACAACCAAACTAGAATGTAATGGAATATGTATTCACCAATCTAGATAGCAGATATTGTTGCATAGTATTTAGATATAGTCTAGATACAGCCTAGATAATCTATATAATCTATAGTCTAGATAATCTAGATATAGTCTTCTAGATATCCTTTTCAGAGGAAAGAGTTTATTCGAACATATTTATATAAGGAGCACGTAGCTGTATTTTGTTCAAAAAATGACATAATCAAACAGTAAGATACACTCTGCTGCCACTGTAAACTAGAAGTTGGAACAGATAAAAAATTCCATGAATTAAGGAGGATTTTCCATGGGCTAAGGATAATTTTCTAACAGAGAACTATGTTCATAAGAACAGGTTTTGTTTATGTCGCCTTAGAAAAACCAATAATTTATTAGATATATTTCTAAAATTCTGTAGACTATTCCTCAATGTTTACATCTTGAAGTTTAAATCTTGTTCAAAGATATATAATCACATATGCACTTAGGCCAGTATTCTGTCCCATGGATTTCTGAATATTAGTAATTTTATCAAATCCTAATTCAAGGATTATTGTAACATGAATGATTCTCGAAGCAAAAGTAGACTTACATAAGAAGAAACAAAACACGGCACAGCAGTGTGTCCTTGTCACAAAAAAAAAGCACAATTGTGTTCTGAGCAAAGCATTGTAAACAGGTTGAAGGAGGTGATCTTTCCTCTTTATTCAGCGATGATGAGGAAATTTGGAATACCGTGTCCATTTCTGTGTTCCCCAGTACAAGAGAGACATGGGCACACTGGACAGGGTCCAGCAAAGGGCCATGAAGACAATGAAGGAACTGGACCATCTCTCATGTGAGGAGATGCTGAGAGAGACAAGACTCTAGCACAGAGGAAAGAAGGCTTGGGAGAAATATTATCAATGTCTCATTGATAAATACCTTAAGAGAGGATGCAAGGAGGATGGAGACAGGCTCTTTTCAGTGGTGTCTTGTGCCAGGAAAAGAGGCAAAAGGCACAAAGGAACAGGGGAAGCTCTGTTTGAATATTAGGAAATCCTTTATTGCTGTGAGGATGTCAGTACTGGCAGAGGTTGCCCAGAGGCTGTGCAGACCCCCCTCTTTGTTGATGTTCCAAAGCTGCCTAGACTTGGTCCTGGGGAACCTGTGAACAGGGGTTTGATGAGATTACCTCCAAAGGCCCCTTCCAACATCAACCATTCTGTGATTCTTTGAAAATATGGAAATTACCACATGTTGGTGAAAACAAACAAATAATGATTTTTGTCTCTTTTGAACTATGGCTTAATAAGGCTAGTAAGCAATCCTATCATTAAAAAAATGTACAAATTATGACCACAAATCAAACTTGTAGACGTGGACATCCAGTGAACTATCTCATTAAACAAAAGAACAACCTTTGCAGTATCTTTTTATCAGCATTCCAATAATAGTGCCACAATGTGAAATTACTGAGAGTTTGTTATTTGCAAACTTTTAATGTTTAAGTAGAAAATCAATCAGTCATACAAAAGTGTCATAAGGACAGCAAATTCTTTCTTTTCAAGTATCTTTTTCTACAAGACATTAGTGTCAGGAAGATTCATTGTATGTTTATATTGTTCACATGGCCTTCACTGAATGGGCTAAATCCTATCCTTGCAACTGGATAGTGAAATAAAATGAAGAAGAACATGTGTTGGAAGTACAGCGTTAAAATCACAAACTTCTAATAACTGTACCTGATAGAAGGTACTCAATATACATTTTCTGGTGTGAGATAACTTCCTTTTGAGTTAATCAAAGCAAGATACAGACACTCAAAGCTTTGGAATACCATAGCAAAGACCAAGTGAACAGAAGTTGGAAGCCCAAAAATACATGTTTAGTCTTGAAGTTTTGAAAAACTGGCTAAATACATTGTAGCTAAACATAGTATTCAGATTAATTTTTTGCCTATTAATAGTAAACTTTTTCTTTTGTGTTCAAAATGCTGAAATAAAAATGTCAGGGACATTTGCACTCATCTGCCTTATCACTAGATTATTTACTTGAAAAGTATATGTGCTTTTCTTCCGATCTCAAGCGTCATCAGTGAAAATGTCTGAATCAACAAGAAAACCTACTGGACATGGTGTCATTAACCATAAGCGCTCATTAAGACTTGTTACTGATTGCTACTTCTTTGTGAATGCTTCAAAATTGCTTAGTTATAATAAAAACTTATTTCACTAACACTATTACTTCTACTGAAAATACATTTTGTTCTATGAAAAAAATTATGACATGGAAAACTGTGATTATTCGTTACATACAAACTCAGACAGAGAGATACAAATTTTTCTGGACTGTGGGTTCTGTAATGAGCTATGTCATGCTATTCTTTATTTTAACACTTATAATACCAATATTTGTATTCATGTTAAATTTCATGCACGGAAGCAAATCTTACATCTGTTTCCATAGTTTCGTCTCATTTTTAAGTTACGCCCCTGATCTTGCTAATCTGAGCCTACCAATCCCATCTCTGAGGCCTGTCAGTGACAAAACAATCCTTAACTGTGTGCGCATTAGATTCTGTGTGAGGAGAAGAGGCATGAAATGACTTTCCTATTGTGGTTATGGCAGCTATTACATATGCCCCCCTTGAATTATTTGACCTGATCTTCCTGAATGTTAATTTGACTGAAGAGAAACACATATACAGGAGTTTTTGTATTGATAACTTTTCCCCTGTAGCTACTTTGGTCCTTGAATGAGCCCTGGAGACAACTTTTTTAAGCAGACAGATGTAACATCTTCTTTGGCAGAGATACAACCAGTGGCAGTTACAGAACCTTCAAATGCAGAAGGGCATAGTTAAGCCTTCTGCAGTATATAGTTTTATACAATTTCATTTAACTTTTATATAAAAAGAATACAATTCAGGAGCCTCTCAATATATAAAAGGCAGCGCTAAGGTGAGCTTGTAATCTCTCAACAGCCATCAATTCATGGTTCATCAGTTGGAGAAGGCATCTTACAAATTTTCTCTCTGACAGAGCACATGAGAAATACTGATGAGACTGGGTCTGGGAAAGATATAAATCTCTTTTCTGTGCTTTACTGGTGTGTAGGTGGTGTTGACACCCTCTAAATTTCTCTGTTGTACCTACTCAAGGATATTCACCATTACATAAACTGTGATTTGGGAAGCTTCCCAGAAAGGATGTGTAACAGCTGAATTCATCATCCCTAGGCTCGTAGGAGATGCTTGACAAGATATTCACAGGACTTACATACCAGTTTTTGATACTGGAGATCCTATACCCCAACACCACTGGCTGTACTCAGGTAACAATAGTCCAAACATTATTTGCACTTTTGTTTGCCTTAGTGAAAAATGGCTTCACACAACAGATCAGACACAAACTTCCTCAACGTTTTCTTATTTGTGCTAGATGTGTCCTGCACAGCCTCTAAGAAAATTCAGACTAAAACAGCAATGATCAGTTTCCTCAGAAACTGTATGCTCAGATACCTCCATAATCTGCAAATAATCAGGACACTTATAATAGCACTCATTTATGCTTTTGTTGTAAGAAATACTCAAAATTTGAGGAGAAGATTAACTGTGGCCACAGAAATGTGGCTTCACATCAGTGTCTTTAGTTTTTGTCCTTTTTATAGCAAAGATAAATGAACTGTGACATTTTCTTGGAATCCTAACTGGCACTGCATAGAATCTTCTGAAATATCAAAAGAGGAGAACAGAGACAGCTAGTCCCCTGAAAAAGGGACAAATTAATATATGACTTGCAAAGAAAAGACATAATATTGAGACAGAAGAAGACTGGATAGATGAGGAAGGAGCCACATAAGTCACTAAGGAGGCTGGGGTCAATAGTTAATATGAAAGTAGATATGCCATCTTTTATATAACATGACAGGCATGCCTTGATATGGACTGCTGGCGTGATGTTTTCAAAACGTTTTGTTAGCACGTGTTTGTCAGTATATTCAAGAAGATTTTACCCAGTCACTGATCCAGACTTTCATTCCTGTTAGAGACACTCCTGTATAGATCTTACAGTCCGGTATCATTTAAAAGGAATCTATTCACTTGCATAATGATGGCCTTCCTGAACAGCCCAGTAAATGGAGCTGAAAATAGATCCACTACAAAAGCACATACCTCAACTACTTATGTTGAACTAACATCAAACACAATAACTGTCAGAAAAGTTCCTTATCAGAGGAACTTTTCTGTGAAAGTAAATGCAGATTGTCCCCCCCCCCAAAAAGTCAAATATTTTTAATACATAAATAACTAATCTTCTGAAGTCTGCGTGGAGAAATAGGTTATCAGATGGCAAATTTATAAAACATTCACAAGTTTACTTTCTAATATACAAATAATTAAGATGATCTAAAATTAATCTGACCTATACACTTCCAGGAAATGATAAGGGCTTATTCTCATTTTAGATTTAAGGAGACTTATGAAAAGTCTGAACAAAAGTGCTAGACAAGGCATAAGCAACATTTAAAAACTATTAAATTTAAAAATGCTGTTCTTATCTCCAAATCACATACCATTACTGATTGTACTTTTCCAAAGACTGATTTGGAGTAATCACTATGTCTGCATAATGTTTAGAAAAAAGAAAAAGGAAAAAAAAAAAGATGTTGGTTTGAAAGGAAGCACTTTAAAAACACTTTACATAATAGTTTTTCCTCTCAGTGATGCATGAAATATGTACGTGTTACAACCAGATGGACTAACGCAGGTTTAAAGCTGTCCTGCCAACACTAAATAACATACTTAAAATGTAGACGATGAATAATAGTAACTACACTGTAAGTATAAAATACAGTCAAAAATAATGAATTATTTTTTGTCTTAGGTCTTTTTTTTGTTTACTTTTTCTGCTGGGACCAATTCCTTAGTGACAGTGTAGAAATTTGTACATGATTTGGAGAGATCTGGGTTTTTTTTCTCTATGAAAAATAAATCACTGTTTATTTGTAAGCAATATTTCACATTTTTCAGTAATTTCTATATGCTAGTATTAAAAAAATATTTTTTCTGAAACTTTTTTTCTGTGTATCTAGATATTATACCATGGAAATGGACATAGACTCTGAAAGAGTCCAACCAGTTTACAAAGTGCAGTAGCTTCATCATTTAAGCGTGCTTGTATACCCACAGGTTCACAGAACATTCAGAAAAGCCAGTGGTCACCTCCTCATTTATTCTGCAATACCTTCATACCATAAACTAATTTACTGCTGTCATCTACTATCAATGGTCTCAAGTCAAGTACATGTTTTGAATTAATCCCGCAAAGACTGAAAGCACTCAATAAAAAGAATATCTATCACTGTAACCCCAGTAGCAAACAGTGTAGAGCCAAAGTGGAATGCTTATGAAGCTCATGAAATTAATTCACAAATAAATCAAACATTCAAAAGATATATGAAATTTTCATTTAAGTGGTTAGTGAGGAATAAAGTGTGTAAGTTTTGGAGGAAAAGTCATTTTTTGTTATTATTTAAAACTTTGTTTTATGGGGATGATAATGCCATTTGGCAAGATCAGGAAAGGTATTTGTATGGCAAGTTATATATATAAAATACAATACAATAAGTCAACAGTATTTCAATAGCTTTAAATTTCTTGAACTTATAACTTCCATTGTATTTGATTTTGTGAGGACTTTTTCACTCTTAAATTTCATTTCTGTTTTTAGATTTATCAGAGTCATAATTTAGAAATTCTGTATGACTTAAAACTGTTCAAAAGAGGTATTATAAAGTTCAATGCTCATTTTCTCTAAATTATTAGATTAAATAATGCAATTAAGAAATAGCTTCTTCTCTTATCCAACTATCAATTGGAAAATTCATCCTACCTGAGATTTAAGCTAATATTTCTCTTTGTCATCCTTCCACTTTTGTAAGTTAAGACTCAGTTACTGCACTTTTCAAAATATGCTCCCTTTAACACTAAAGGAGAGTTCATACTCCTAGTGTTTTTTCATGTACTCTGGACAGTTCTCAATCCTCACTGATGTATAAAGTGAGGATATCTTATATAAATATATAAGATTGCTGCCAGAAGCTCAGTAACTTTTCCTATTTTTAAGTTGACCATGAGATTACAGATAGAGTAAAAAGGATTAAAAGCATAGCATAGTCATTGCAGAGAGGAAAGGATCCTGGTTAAACAATGGCATCACTAAGTGGGAACTTGACCTTTCTATTTTGTAACACTTTATTTTTGAATGGACCAGTAATTTAAGAACAATGTTTTGAACTCGTCAGTCTTACTTTTAATACAATGATATAAAAGAATTATCAGAAGAATAGAAAAGTGAAAGAGTGAAAAAAACTTAGGAAGTATTTTCAAGTCTTAGCCAAAACACAAACAGTTCTGGAGTAATTGGAGTTTAGACTGAATTGCACTGCATAAGTATTCTTTAGACAATATCAAACTATAATTTATCACAGAAGACAGAGTTATCAGGTCTCAGGACCTTGTGATTTGGAAAGTATCCTTATATGAAACTGTTCTTCAGGTTTATGAGAGATATGAAAGAAGTAGGAATGTACCATTGTGTCCCTCCAAGACAAAATAAATAGAAAAGATCAAACCTACTTAGTCAAGTAGAAATACTAATCTTTGACCTCTGAACATGTCAAGTGACTAGGGAAAATGGAAGATATATTAGAAGAGAAAAAGTACACATTTCCTAAGATAGAACCATGAAGGTTGGAAAAAACCTATAAGATCATCTAGTCCAACCATCAACTCATTACCATCAATTCTGCCCACTAAACCATGTCCATAAGTACCACATCTACAGATTTTTTGAATGCCTCCAAGGATAGTGTCTCTACCACTTCATTGGGCAGCCTGATCCAGTGTCTCATCATTCCTTCTGAGAAGAAATTTTTCCTAATATCTAACCTGAACCTCCACTGATGCAACTTGAGGTCATTACCTCTGGTCCTATTGTTAGTTACACAGAAGAAAAGGTCAACCTCCCCCTCACCACAACCTCCTTTTAGGTAGCTGTGGAGAGCAGTAAACAATCCCAGTTCTCCTAGCCATTCCTTATAAGACTTGTGCTCAAGATCACTCACCAGCTTCATTGCCCTTCTTTGGATACACTTTGCTAAAATATAGGTAGACTACATCAAGAGCCTTTCCCTCATCCACCAGGCTGGTCACTCAGTCATAGAAGGAGATGAGATTGGTCAAGCAGGATCTGCCTTTCATGAAACCATGCTGAATGGGCCTGACACTTGTTTTCCTGCACACATCACGTGATCACACTCAGGATGATCTTTTCTATAACAGATCTTCTTGGCACTGAAGTCAGACGGACAGGCCTGTAGTTCCATGGATCCCCCTTATGACCCTTCTAGGCATCCCATTATCATCTCTTCAGTCATCTGGAACCTTTCCGGTTGACCAGGAACTCTGACACATGGTGGAAAGTCGCTTGGTAATCATGTTTGCCAGATTCTTCAGCATCCTCATGTGAATCCCATGAGGTCCCATGGGCTTGTGACAGTCCAGGTGGAGTAATAGGTCTTTAGCTGTTTCTATCCAAATTGTGGGGGCTTTATTCTGCTTCCTACGCCAGATGTTCAGGTCAGAGGTTAGAGTACCCCAAGGATAATTGGCTTGACTTTTAAAGACTGATGTAAAGAAGGCACTGAGAACATCAGCCTTTTCCTTATCCTCAGTGGTCGTGTTCCCTACCATAACCTAACCATAAAGCCTAATTATTTGCTCCACACAGGATCATCCAAAATTCAAACCATATTTCTGAGAGTACTGTCCAAATTCTTCTTGAACTCCATGAGGCTTGGTGTCACAACCAATGCCTGACCCCCATTCTGTAAAGAGTCTTTTTCTAATGACCAATCTGAATCTTTTTTTTTTTTTTTTAGGTTGTAATTCATCAAGCTAAATTAAGATAACAGGCATGTAAGAGTATTTATGACGTAAAAAAACATCAATCAAGATGACATATTTACATACGAAATGAAAAAAAAAAAGGGGGGGTTAAAGCACTCCATATATTTATACTTGATTTAAATCTGCAAGGTCTCTTGAACTAATTTATGATAAATGTTTTTCTGACACATATCTCATCATGGATTCTGTCTTTCTGTGTATCCATGTTTCAGATTATATCATGGACCCTCCTCTCCTACAGGTTCCTTCATGGTTTACCTTCTTTTTGGAGCCCTCTACAACAAACATAGATATAATTCATGCTTTGCCGCCAACTTAGTGTATTTATTTTCTTCTACAAATGTATTTGCTTCTACATCTTTTGGGAGAGGAAGCAGTGCCAAAACCCAATAAAATCTTGTTTTCTAGCTCTGCGTATAAAAAATGTTAGAACAGATGTTAGCCCTTCATTTTGACTTAACAATTTTTTTGACTCATCAGAAGGTCATATGCAATTCAAGCTGTACATTTCAGTGTGAAGCATATACTTTCACCGTATTTATATCAGTCTGTGCATTAAGTGTATTTCTAACGAGCTTTTAAATGGGATTGATATAAAGGTAGCTTACTGATGCAGAACATATAATAAAATCAACACTTGGGCTTTTTTCTTTCCTGAGCCATATATAGTATGTTTGTACTTGAGAAGCTGAAGTATTTTTCTACTGAAGTAGAATTCTTTTCAATAAGTAAAAGATAATCTAGCCATTGACAGTATCATATACGATAATTTTTCTTTTGCATGGTATGAGAATTTTCTGCATATACCTGAATTTTACTGACTCATACACACACACAAACAGAATCTAAAAATGTAGATATTCAAATTAAGTTCTGGATATTTTAGAAGGTCAAAGCACCTAGCAAAATTTTAAGGAAGTAAATTCTTCTAAATTTTTAAATTTAGAATTAAACCATTTAAAAATTACTACACTAAATAAAAATCCACAACTCTTTCAGATTTTAAAGGCATTAAAGTATCAAAGTGGACTTTAAACATGTATTTACTTAGGCTTCTACGTATGCATATAGTATTTCATGTAATTAGTTGCATTTTCTTTTTCTAAATATTAGTTCCTCCTGGAAAAGAGATTTTCTAGTTATTTTCAGCAATTCAATTAAATTTTCAATTAAAGACCTTTCCTCTGGAACATAGGAAAAATGAAAAAATATTTTGATTCTATATTCTTATATTTTGAAATTTCTGTTTTTCTGGGATGAGAATGAGCTCAGGTTCTATTTTGAAATAGCTCTATCTTGAGTTACTGAGTGAAAAATGATATTGTTTATCTAGGTCTTGCCTTATTCTGTAGAGTATATCATATTTTGAAAAACTTTCACCTGTTTAACTAGACAAGATATAACAGAACTTTAAGTAAATAATCACAGGCAAAATTACTTAATCCATATATATCCTAAGCATGCTGCCACCCCTGCATATTATGTCAGTGAATTATTAACAGCAGTAATCTTATTCCAAACAGAACACTGCTGTTAAGGTGGACTGTGCGTACTGAGCCTTCTGATAACCCAGCTGTACTGTATACAGTACAGTATCGTTTAACTTTTGAGTAACGTCTCTGATATTTTGTTGACAATATTTGAAATCATTCAGTTTGAATGCTGTCAACACCATTCAAGTGCTGGGTCACTTTGGCCACAACCACTCTAGGCAATGCAACAGGCTTGGGGCAGAGTGGATGTACGACTGTGTGGAAGAAACGGACCTGGGGGTGTCGGTTGACGCTCAGTTGAACATGAGCCAGCAGTGTGCCCAGGTGGCCAAGAAGGCCAATGGTATCCTGGCTTGTATCAGAAATAGTGTTGCCAGCAGGAGTAGGGTAGTGATCATCACTCTGTACTCAGCACTGGTGAGGCTGCACTTTGCTTCTGATCTTCACTTGTCAGACAGCCATCACTCTGTCCAAAAATTACATTTTCCTTAAGGATGCAGAAGTGAAATGCAATTGTTACATATATACATATAGATTACAGAACTTTTCTTAAGAATCCTTGGATTCCTTGCAACATTAATGCAGATTTATTTATTTTTAATGAAGTAAATTAAACTTCATGAATTTACCATTTCATAACTGAACTGGCTTTTCTCAGTTTCACTGTACTATTTAAATTTCATACTATTTAAATTCTATCACATTCTATTATTCCTCTAAGCAAAAAGTATTCAGCTTTCAAAGTAAACTTTGCTTTATAAACTTTCAATCTTAACCTTCACCTTAGAAACAATGAAGGAAAGAAGTGGAAAATGAATAACTTCTGGGGAATATCTTGGTGTGTCACAAACCTAGTCACATGCTCTTTTTTGACCAGAAAAATAACTCTCTTAAATTCTTTACTACATTCTACCTCCTAGTGATGAAAGCGTAAATGCTGTTTTAACAGGTTGTATGAGCTATTTTTTTCTTAGTCAATGTTTCCACACTAGAAAAATTGGTAGTGAGAATCTTCAGTGTTTTAATTAGTATCTCTACAGAAAAAAATGTACTGAAAATTAGTCTTTTTTTTTTGTTATAATATCCTCAAAAATATCACTAGTGATAACATTTTTAATAAATTCCAATGTGAGATGCTTATCAAAATGTCAAACATTGGTTTAAAGTGTGAAGTTATAATTCTCAGTGTTTGTAAAAGAAAGTATCTGCATTTATATTTTGTAAGAAATTAATTGCACTCATTGCATTTTGTATATTAATTTCTGGTTCTAATTATCTAATAGAAGACATTGTTATTACTATTTCCACCAAAACATGCTTATAAAAATTAGTAAGAAATGTACTTTGTGAAATAATGTAAACATTATAATCTACAAAGGCTGCTCCAAAAGTAATGCCTCTTCATTTATTATGTTGGCCCAGGGCATCAGAGGCGGATGTTGGTGGCAATGCAGTAGAGGTTGAACCTTCCAGCCAATATCACATTACATTTTATTGCTGTGTGTCGGATGACCTCAGAGGGTCAGTTTGACAAATTGGCATCCGACATGGAAGAGTATATGAAGAAAAGATGTAGTTGAATTCCTCCATGTGGAAAAAATTACACCCACTGATATTCATCAGTGCTTGCCGAATGTTTATGGAGGCCAACCTGTGAATGGGAGCACAGTGAGGCAATGGATGGTGCATTTCAGCTGTGGTGACAGTGATGTGAAATATGGGCCATGTTCCAGACTGCCATGCACAGCTGTCGTACCATGAATTGAAGAGTGTCTCAATCAGCTCCTCTGCACAGATTAGTGAATTACAACCAGGGAACTGTGTATGGAACTGAATATCAGCTTCAGTGTGTGGAAACAATGGTGGCAACATTGGAATACCACAAAGTTTGTTCCTGGTGGGTCCCACAAATTCTCACACAGGAAAAGAAAGATCACTATATTCAAGTTTTTCAATACTGATCGAACCAATATGTAGCTGAAGGTGACAGTTTCCTGGATCATTACTGGTGACAAGATGTGGTGTGACCACTACAAGCTGGAGTCAAAATGGCAGTCCATGGAGTGGTGATATGTGAATTCTCCATCAAATAAAAAGTTCAAGACACAGCCCTTGGTGAGTAAAGAGATGTGCACTGTCTTCTGGGACAGGAAAGGGGTGAACCTCACGGATTTCCTGGAACCTGGGACAATCAATCAACTCTGACTACTGCACTGCGATAATAAATAAGCTGAAAGCTTGAACTTCCAGAGCCAGGCCAGAGAAGAAGACAACCTTTCTGTTGCAACACACTAATGCTAGGCCCCATACCAGTTTGAAGACTGTGAAGCACATTGCCAGTCTTGGCTGAACTGTCTGAGCATATCCAACATATAGTCTGGATTTGGCAACTTCTGACTTCCATCTGTTTATACTGATGAAAGATGGACTGTGGGGGTAATATTTTCCTAGTAATGACACCATCATAGCAGCTGTGAAATAGTGGAACTACTCCACTTGTGTAGATTTTTACAAGTGTGGCATTCAGGCTCTTGTTCATTGCTGATGAAAATGCATAACTAATGGTGGTGACTATGTTGAAAGATACTATTTTGCACCTCAGAATTTTCTCTGTCAAGTAGTTTTATTGTGCTCTTTGTATCTGCTGTAGTTTCCATGTGAAAAAAAAAACAACAGGCATTTCTGTCAGAGTGATGTACATACTGTTGACGAGTTCAGTTGCACTTATTACCACTTTTGAATAGGTAAGAATATAAGATGTTTTACTGTGCTGTTATTTTTCAAACAAAGCATTCTGTAGTATGTTAATTTATTTAATGATTTCCTCCCTATTCAAAACAATCTAGAAAACCTCTCCAATGACTTAATTATTTTCAGCACAAGATTTGTACTAAATACACTCTTCCAAACATTTTATTCTGTCTTAGATATAGCTTACAGAAGATCTGTAAGATTTGATCTACAATATTCTGTTCCTCTTTATTCCTGTGTCTTGAGACCAGCAAATTGGAAATGATTACTAAAATCAAGACTTGAAATTAGACAGCATAACATCTAATATACTCCTTTTGTCAGCTTGCCAGAAAGAGAATTTCAGTAAATGATACATTACACCATGAAAAAACTCTTTCCAACAATCCTGTTAATGATGATAAATAAAGGACTTGTGCAAAACCAAGCAATTAATCCCGGGGAAGATTTCCATTTGAAGTTGCTATTAAGGTATCAAAAAATGTAAATACATACATAAACAAATCCTTTGTGAATATTTCACTTTAGGTTAGTGCATTTTCTTGAAAACTCACCTGTATTTAACTTCTCTCATATATACTATGAAATAAAATGCTGATTTTATTTTAATAAAGAAAAAACAACAATCATTCATAGTGGTGAAAATAATTAAAAAATGTATTTTTAAATACTCCAAGATATTCCATTTTCTTTCGAGAGAATAGATACTGATTGATTTATTTATGAAACCACAGGTTTTTTGTTGTTGTTGTTGTTTCTGCTACAAGAGACAGAGGGGATTGCAATATTCTGTCATTAATAATGCATTGGAAATAAAGAGGAATGGTAAGCAAAAATTTCTGCTGCATGTTGTAATAAATGCGAAATGTCAAAAGGTTATGGAAGAAATCCTCCCAGTAAACACTATTTCAAGATACAGTCTTGTAAGGCAGTTTCTCAGTGTGCAGGCAGCTAGGTAGATCAATGTCTCAGTACAACAGAGGATGTTTTTTTGTATTCATAGATCTCCCAAATTATTCCCTGTTTGTATTATGGTCTGTGGCTAGAAGCATTAAAAAGAGTGCAATATAGTTTGGCATTTTTTTACTTGGTAAAAGCAAAGTAGTTTATTTCTTTTAATTTTTTTTTTCCTGTGCTCTTGAACAATAAATGTAAAATTGTTAAGACTACTGAAGTAACACAGTTGTTGGTTTTTGCCATAGGACAGAAATTGATCAGCAATGTAGTGGCAGGTGATATTATACTAAAATGATCTTCATTTTTTGGCAGTATCACATTTCATATCTAAATAAACTGCAAGGTTATTTGAATTAATGCTATATCACAGTAGTAGTTGTAGCAGAAACCACAATGTAAATACTTAGAAGAGTTCATTGGTCCTGGAAACCTCAGTAGAGATTGGTAGAGCAGAATCAGAGCATTAACTCCATATTATTCACAAATAATTCAGTAGCAGAACACTTAAAAAGTTACTTAGAACACAGAAAAGCAAAATCTTTGAGGTTGGAAAGTTTTCCACAGGTCATCTAATATGGGGGTTCAAGACAACATTCAGATTAGAGGCTGAAAAACAAGTTTGACAGGGTATGGAAGAGGGCACTGAGAACAAAGGCTGTCTTCGGGAGTCAAGTAGAGCACACAATCTCAGCATGATGATGACCCTGAATGGAGAAGAAGTCCGTGAATAGAAGCAACTTGTGGCTCTGATTGGATGAGGCACTTGCATGGGCAGTTAGCGTCTAGATGTGAAGGAGAGTTGTTAAGTGTTCTGTTGACATGTTGGAGGGGATGGAAAGTCACAAGAGGGAACTTGGAAATTTATATAAGGGATGTTAGAACCTGCAATAGAGGATTTGGATTGTTCACGCCTCTGAGTCAGTGCCTTCAGATGCTGCAATCTAGTCTACTTCCTTTTCAGGGTCACCTGAAGACTGTTGTCCAAGGCCTTATATAGATAGCTTTTGAATATCTCCAATGATGGAGACTCCATAAGCTCTCAAGTGACCTATTCCAGTGCTCAGTCCTACTTGTAGTAAAAACAAACTAAAAAAAACCCAAACAAATAAAACAGTTTACTGATTTTAAGGTTGAACTTCTTTTGCCTCACTTGGTACACATTATCTCTTCTATTTTCACTGGACACCTCTGGAAAGAGCCTGGTCTGTCATCCATGCACACTTCCCTCAGGTATTTACATATTTATGTAAGTTGCTCTAAAAGTAATGCCTCCTGCTAATTTCCATGGAATCTACAATAGATACAAGGAGCACAATAAAACTGCTTGATAGATTGAATTCTCAGATACAAAACACTATTTTTCAACATAGTCATTACCATTAGCTATGAATTTTCACCATTGATGAACAAGAGCCTGCATGCCATGCTTGTACAAATCTGCATGGCCACCCAGAATATGGCTTGTCTTTCATGTTATTGTTGTGACTGCTGAAATGCACCACTCATTGCCTCACTGTGTTCACATCCACTGGCAATTTTTTCTACATGGAGGAATTCAGTTACGCACCTTGGCTTCATACGTACTTCCATGTTAAACGACATTTTGTCAGACTGCCTCTCTACTGCCGTCTGTCCCACAGCAACAAAATGTAATGGAATATTGGCAGGAAGGTTCATCCTCTACTGTCAAAGCACCAACATCGGCCTCTGACATTATGAGCCAACATGAAGAAATAAGAGGCATTACTTTTGGAGCAGCCATCATAGCTAAGATCACCCCCTGCCCCTTCTCTTCTCTAGGTTGAACAGTCACAGTTCTTTTGGCCTCAGGTAGAGACAGTTTCTTCATCATCTTTGTGACTCTGTGTTGGTCTCTGCCCTGTAGCTCTAAACCTCCTGCTGGGGAACACAAACTGGGAGAGAATACAGAAGATGTGGCTTCACCAACACTGAATAAAGGGGAAGGATTACCTCCTTCAAGCTGCTGTTAATACTTTGCCTAATGCAGGACACCAGTTTTCTTCACGGCAAGAGCACTTTGCTGGCTCACTTTCAGCCTAGTGTCCTCTGTGATCCCCGGGTCCTTATAGATAGAGATGCTCTCACACTAGGAAAAGTTCTGCACTCATTTGTTTTGCTCTACATCTTTCTTTAGTAATGGAAAACTTCTTAATTTCTCTGCTCTTTTTTTTTTATTGTGGAGGCAGTGGTATGGAGGCAGTTAAATGGAGGCAATGATACCTCTCCTTCTGCTGAGACCACATTGTGGGGACAAATTCTTATATTTGAAGCACTCCTTTACTATTTACTGTTGTGACTTTACTTACCATAGACTTGTATTAACATTATGGTTTTATTGACACAAATGCCAAAACTAATAAATAATTCTTTTTCAATATTGTATTATTTGTTTCTTCATAATTTCTTGTACTGTTATCTGATGACTCAAATTCTCCTGCTGGGCTGTATGGTAAAGTGTTGATTAATTAAAGAAATTGTGCAAAAATGACATCTCTATTTAGATAAAAGCATTATTTGAGAGTTACTTTCTCTAAATATTATTTATTTATTGTATGGTACAGTGGGAAACAGAAAAGGAATAGCTAGAAAGTATTCATAATGCATGGTCTCAACATAACATCTGTTAATACACATTTAGTTATCCAAATGATTAATAAAAACATTATCTACTCTTTTTGTGCTTATTAAGAGAGAAATCTTCCTGACACATCTCTCACAGAGAATGATACATGCAAAATTAAATCCCTAGTACATTAAACTCATAAATAATATTAAACCATTTTGAACCAGAGAATTTTAGTGTAGTGATTAAATTTCTCTTTATGTATTACGAATTATTTTGCATAAAAGAGTAACAGATTAACAAGAGCCAAAGTAAAACAGATAACTCATCAGGTTTCATACTATATAGCCACAAGTACAAAATCTGAACATCTGCAGAGTGTGCGGTGAAATAAATACACCATGCTGAGTCAGTGGGAGATTGAATGTAGTGGAAATAGTGAAAGAAGTATTTAAATCTGGAGGTAAGGAATATTTTTTCACTGACTCTATTCTCAGTAAATCAGAATTATTAGTATGAGGAAACTGAGGGATGTTGTGTATGGATAACAGACAATATTTCCATGTTCTATTCAAAAGAGAAATCCAGATAGCTGTGGCTGCTGTGGGAATTTGAGGTTATACAAAATCAGGTGTTAAAACATAAACACATAAAATACAGATGTATATAAGGCAGTATATTTTAAACATAATTTTAGTATCTGGAGGTAATCTTTATATTATATTAGCAGAATTACTTTGGATATTTTCTTTTGCACAATAGTGGCTGATAGTACACAGGTTAACTGACAAATGTATTCTTCCTAGATAGGTTTCACAGCTGAGAAAAAAAAGTACAGCCTGAAAATCTTTAGTTTCAATGGGAAATGATTTAGAGAGTCTATTTTTCAAGTTTTTGCTGTATCTCTGAGATAACTGGTCATCTTGGACTCTTGTGATGAATTCTGTATTTGGGCCTCTAGAAAGAAACATGCAGACAATTGTTTTCATATATCAGAAGTAACCTAGAGGGGCTGATTCATTTTGGCAAGGATGATCTGCTGGGGATTGCAAAAGAAATTCAATCTACTAGGGAGAAGTAAGAGACATGATGTATGTTCTGGGACACATGTCTCTACATCTATTACTTTGAATAAAACAAAGGAAAAGTTTTAATGTGTGTTACATATCCTTAGTCAGTACTAAAAATCTAAAAGTGATGGTTTGCTTCCTCTACATTGCTTTCCATCTTCCATAACAATACAGTTTCCAAAATATTCCAAATACTTTATGCTTAATATTCTGTTTTTAGAATGCAGGGTTGAAGGTCATGACTTTGGCTGATTTTTCCTTCACTTTGTTCCTCATTCCATGAAATTCTGGCTTAGCAATTTTTAAACTGTAGCAGAGCTGATGTTACATATCCTACAAATCGCTCAACTGTAACTTTTTATTCAGAGGCCTTTTGATTTTAAACCAACCTGTTCATTGGTCTGCTTGTGCACATTACAATGAGTTGCATATATATGACTTGAGAATAAGTCATATGTTTAAATTTTGTATGCAGTGGTGTGAAAATGAAACTAAATAACATAACATAACATGAACATAATTTATTTTTTCTTTTAAGAATATTAATGTCATTCCTGGGTTCTATTATTAAAACAAAGTTCTGAGTAAGTGCTAAAATATATATTAAGTTGTTGTACCTTTACTTTGAAATAACTGCGTCCAGGCAACAGCCAGGTCTGGCACGTCACAGCTCAGTAACATATTTTTCTGCTGAACTAATATGAAGGCAAAAACACATATTTCACCATCAGAAGAATTCAGAAGTCAATTGGTATCTTACTCGAGTACATTTTTGAGAGCTATACTTGGCAGAGGAAGCCACAAAAGATTAATTTTTTGGTGTGTTTTCACATTGCCCATAACTTACAATTCTTCATTTTGCTTCACTGGCAGTAACATTTTCAGTAATACAACTATGTAGGTAACAGGGATTTCAGAGCACAGCAGCTGTATTAATTTTAATGGTGAACAGGCTGTAGAACATAAATATATCCTGGTTTCAGCCTAGAGAGTGTTAATAGCACACTGATGTTTTTTTGTTGCTGAGTGATGGGTGCATGCCTGGGCCGGGCCAGGTTGCTTGGTGGGGGTGGACCACTGTCATCACGGTGCAGCAGCAGTGCATTGGAAAGGCAGAACCAGGACAACTGGCCTGGATTAGTAAAGCGGTCATTCTATAACACCTGACATCATGCAGAAGGCTGTAAAGCTGCAGGGAGTTGGAGCAGGGTAGGCTAATGCTTGGGAATTGGCTGGGCTTTGGTTAGTGGATGGTGAGATTTTGCATTGTTAGTTGGGCATTGTTAGACAGGAGGTGAGGAGTTGCATCGTGGAGATGTGCATATATATGTACATACATATGCACATTGCTATAATTGCTTGTTTGTTTGTTTCTATTTCCCTTTTCTGTCTTAGTGAATAGTTTTTCTATCAACCCATGAGTTCTATAGTTTCTGAGTCTTTCCTCCATCCCACAGTGAGAAGTGGAGTGTGCAAATGGCTGTATGGCTCTCCTGGTGGATTAAACAACAAAATGGAAAAGTGAGAATCTGATCTGGCTGACTGCTAGAGACAGTGGAAGACAAAATGATGGCTAGAGAACATGGGCAGCTCTCAGCCATTCAGGAATTAGGGAGACAATGGATATACATAATGTATAAATCTATTCCAATGCAAGTAAATTATGTTTTCTTCCCTGAAAAGGAGAAAGGAGAAAGTCACATTAACTGTAAACAAACAGTTTGTGTGAGAAGATTACATTTTTAGAAATACATGTATTTTGTTTGTCTGTGCTGAGCCCATTAACCCCAGACCAGATAACTTAGTTAATACTAAATTTAACATGTTTGTCTAAAGTATTGGAGGAGATTTGTTTGAAATAATATAAAAAGTTGTTAAATATTCATATTAAAATATATGTTCTACCATGAACTGTAGCCTATACTGTTCCTTATATGGTTAGGAATTAAGCAGCATGAAACAGCAATTATAGATCTCTCCGTTTAGTATATTTTATTAAAAACAATATATTTAATTAAAATGTAAAAAGTTCTGTATGTATGTTGGAGAAGAAAGTGGCTTATAAGATGAATTTATGAAGTGAGTAAAATATTTATTTGAACTGTCCAAAGGGATGAGAACCTAGAAATTTAATGGTTGTTAATCAAACTGAACCTCTTTTATTTTTGTTTTGAAGAATTTGAATTAGACAAATTTGAATTATGAATTATTACAAATAATTTTTATTACCCTTCTACAGAAAATGCACACATTGGAAATAATCTGTTTGCTTATTAAAGGTGAACAGTTCTTCACACATATGGATGTTAGTTGACTTCAAGAATTACTTTGTAATACTGAAAATTTAGATTTAAGCATGACTTTCAGACTAGTCAGATAATGTGAAAACTAAGGAATAAATAATCACTAAGCATGTAGACATATTGAAGTCATCTATTCTGTAATATTCCTAGAGAGTAACCCACACTTTTTCTATTTTTAATGAATTGAGAGAAATTGTAATGTATTACCAAGGTTTGAACTCAACATATTTCACAAACACTAAGCTGAATTTACTTTAAGTATGCAACATTAAATACAAAGAAAAAGTTGTTAAAAGTTTTCTTACATTCTTTGGAAGACTACTCTCAGCTCTAAATCCTCATGTGATGCTAATTCATGTAGAAGAACAAATACTAATTAACGACCTAAACTGTAAAAATTCTTAAATCTTCCTTTCATTACATGAAAAAAAAATAGCACATTTGATGAAACTATCTATTCCCAGTTTGCATGCAGGATTCTACTAAGCAGTAGTAGTAATTTATAGAAATCTATAATGTAGTGGCTTGATTACAGAAGCTTTTAACTCTTAACTTCTCCTTTCTCTTTACTGATTTTAATTGTAGAACTTATTTGGACATTCATTCACTGAATTCAATTTTACCTTATTTATGAAGGTGTAAGAATCTCAAATAAATGTTCTCTGCCCCTTTCCAGTGCATAGTACGAACATTTTACTTTTGATGGCTTCTAAACTTGTACAAGTTCAAAGATTTTTTATTTTTTAAAAAATGATTATTTCATTTAAAACATTATATTTATTGTGTTAAAATATTAAATTCTGTTCTATATTAAAGCTGGTTGCATTTGAAACCTTAAAAAATGCCCTCCTTTCATGTGGAGAGAAAGTAAGAAAGTGAGAGTGCTCTAAATTGTAAGTTAGTGGAGTGTAAAAATTGTATTATCTAAATCTGAGTTGATAGAAACCTAATAATCAGAAATCTCTGTTTTTGTGTTATTGTACAGTTAAAGATAGACAAACTATTTGCAGTGCATTGTAAAAGTTTAAGAATGAGACTTCATTTATGCAGGTCTTAAATATATGACTATGCCATTTGAAAACAAGATTGTTTCAGCAGGCCTGATTCCAGCATTATTCTTTCCTGTATCTGCTCCATGTGTTACCCCACAGGCTGCAAGAGACAGCCTACTACTCCATGGGCCTCACCTGTGCTGCAGGGAACTTCTGCTCATCACCTGGAGCACCTCCTGCCATCTTCCTGCATTGACCTTGGAGTCTACAGGACTGTGTCTCTCACATTTTATCATTTTTCTCTCCCAGATACTGTTGAGCAGCATTTATTTCCTTTCTTAAATCTGCTCTCTCAGAGCAACATTGCTTGTTGTTTCAGCTCTGGCAGCAGCAGGTCCCTTTTGGTACAGCTGGAGCTGTCACTTTTCTGACTTGGGCAGCTGCTGGACTCACAGAGGCCACCCCCTACAGTTTTCCCATTACAAAAAACTTTGCCATATAAGCTCAGTACAAGAGTATATTTCCTTTCCTACATTTCAGTCAATAGTCAACATGCTTTCCATTTTACTTCTTTTGTCTAAGTGAGACTGAATATATTTTCAATGAGTATTACACTGACTGGCTTTAAGAATATGCATGACAGGTTCCAGAAATGGCCCTCTACTCATCTAAGATCTATACATAAAAAGAGTAAAATAATTAAATTACACAGTCTATTCATTTTCTTTGTTACAGTTTTTCTTAATTTTTAAATTGAAAGTTTCAAATAAGACTGCAAGTGGAAAAAGGCCACGGGAAATCCATTCAATTCTTCATTCTATCAAAATTTTGGCTAATTCTGAACTATTCTGGCAATTCCCTATATTATAAGTATTTTACTACACAAATCAATGATAATAACTAGAGTTGTTTAGATATTATACCACGTTGGTATGTTTGTGGTTGGTAAATATAGACCTCGGTAAATGTAACCAATACAATGTTATTAGCTTCAAGAACAAAATCATTTTTCATTGATGAAAAATATTTTTTGTTTGTTACTTTTTTCGTTCACTTTTCAGAAGATATAACAAGAAGATTCTTATTCTGTGCTTGGTCTTTTTTAATGCAAAAAAATGGGAGTTAAAAAGAAAAAAGAAAGAAATAACCCAGTGAAGTGAACTGTCACTATGCAATTAAATATAAAGTTTGAAAAAAAAAATTCCCCAAAAGATGAAGTTTAAACACTAAGATAAGCACTTAAGTACTGATCTCCTCATAGTAGATGGGGAATAGCAGCTACAGTAGCAAAAACACTGTTATTTCACTTTTTTTGCTAGTGTCATTTATGTAGATTTTTACAAAATATATCTTCATGTAAACTTGTCACTTATGACAATCACTATTGCTTTATATTTAAATAGAGATCTTTGTTTTTTCTTCTACATAGGTTTTTCAGTTGATGTTTTCCCCTGTTACAGAGTCATTAGTATTTAGTTATGATCTACATTGAAAGTTTCTATAAACAGCACACATACTCACAAGGCTAAGCACTCTGCAAATTTAAAAAAAAAAAACAAAACATATTCTTTTGTTTCTTTTGTGCTTAAGAATGTTTCTGTTTCTGTCTACATTTACTTTCAGATCTTTCATGTTAGTTATCTTTTCAATCCATCAGCACAAGATGTGACATTCTAGTGTTCAACACTGTACTGCTCCATCATGAAGAGTTCTTCAGGACACAAGCATGACAAGTAACTCCAGGGATCAGAGAAAAAAAGCTGAATCCTGAAAATTTGGACTCCTCTAGATGTACTTAAAAAAAATCTTTTGGGAAATCATTTTAAAATACAGTGACAGTTGGGTTATCAAAACATCTACTGAATAGAGGGTGAATGGAATATTCAATGATATTTTCACTAAAAAAAGGTGTAAAGAAGGCTACCATTGACAGACAATCATTTCACAAACTAAACCAGTTCTTTGTAAGCTGAGTGTTATATATATTTTTTCTCTCTTCATTGCTTACAATTTCCTGACACTAAATAACTGAGCTTAATTTTTCAAAGTCAAACTGCTCTTCTGATCCACGCATTCCATGCCAGTTTTCAAAGAAGACTATTTGTTATGTAGAAATTGTTTGCAGTATTTTACTAAAATTGCAATTTATTTGTTCTTCTTGTCAAATAAAAATGTAATTATAACAAAGGTAGCTGTTGCTCTGTTTATTAATCTTTTCTTAAATGGGAAATTATCCTTTGCACAATATTTCCTTTTCTTACATACTTTTAAGAAATATAACCCGTCTTTTGACTATTGATCATTACTCTAAGAAATGTGTGCATCTCTACTAATTTTTACGTATATGTATGCAATAGTTCACATTTAGTGATGATTCTGATGTGATGAAGCCTCTACAAAGCTAATCGTAGGTCCGTACAAACAAACAATAATGTACAAAGATAAAAGATTCTCTTCCCTAAACTATAAAATCTAGAGACGAACAGCAAAGCACAGAAATAAATGCCTTTAAGCCACTTACAATAACTTCTGGTTTGTTACAACTCTCATTATGCGTTAAGCAAACCACTTAAGATATAAAAATCACCAAATAATCATTATAAGAATTTTAAGAATATGAGATATGAGGTTTTATCCTATCCTCAGAGTCATTCAGATTTTCCATTTGTTCTGATACAGCTTTGTACTAGCGGTTCCATCATTTATCATAATTCACAATAATTTAATTACAATATGGTAGGATTTTTTATCTTAGAAGAAGTGTCAAAAGTACTAAAATAGAATTTTATTTACATAGGGACTTCCAGCTTGAGGGATTGCATCTAAACCCAAACTGTACTCAATAGTTGTAGTAAATTCCCTCCAAGCTTTATAACTGAAGCAGATGGGAGCATATTGCATCAGATCAACTTTTTAAATTACAATAGTTTACAATGCTCATCTGCATTTTAACCAGGTATAAAGAATTTATTCCTGAAATACGTTGAGAAACACTATTTTCACCTCCTGAAATTCATCACAGAATTTATAGCCTATCCATTACAACATGTTACACATTTTCACTCTGTATTTCCTCTTCTCTGGAGTACGTAATATTACATGGATATAGGTGTTGGTGATTTTATTAACAGCTATATATAAACCTATCAAAATAGAAAGCAGAATGTGGTTTCATACGCCAAATCCACTTTGTTAAGGATTTAATTCCTGAGCTCAACAACAACCAAAAAAAAAGATGAATATATAGTTACATCAGATAAATAATATAATATTATTTTATTTGAAAAACAATGCAGTATCATAAAAGTACGTAAAACAGATCATGTGTAGTTAGAGACAGGAAATCTGCACAGAGCAAAAAGGCTTGTATTGTTATATTTCTTCTAGTGATGAGAGGCCATGAATTGGAATTAATTTTGTCATGCACAAAGACTGAATATTTAAGTTTAATACATCACCTGTGAAAGTACGTCTCACATTTCTGACAAATAAGCACAAAGCGGTTACTGCTTTAATATTCCCATGTTCCCTTTTTTTTTTAATCCAATAAAATTGTTTTATCTGTTAAGTTATAATCATCTTTTTATTTATTTATTTATTTATTCAGACTAATGGCAAATGACGTGTAAGAGGAAAATGAACGGCCTAGAAAGAACTACACATCATCAGATTGCCAGCAATGACTTATTTAAGTCAGCGATTGATGAAAATAATTCAAGTAAAAATAACCTTTTTGCAAATTATGTCCGAAGAATGAGCTCCTATTATTTGTCATCTAGGTTTTTGGAAAAGGAATAACTAATAGAAACATCTCTATAATCCTATTAAAAATAATCCAAAAAGCAAAAGAAAAAATAAAACATCCCCATCACATCTGTTTTCATCGCACCTGCCATGGATCCTAGAAGTGATAAAACTCATGATATTGTCTATTACTATTAACACTAAATATATGCTTCTTTCTTAACCAGTCCTCACCTTTTATCCTTTAAGAAATCATTTTTCAATTTTTGACTTTTTGTGTTTATCTGCAACACAATGCATCGTAGGCTTAGTTTTCATAAGAGATGTCTAAACTGATGTACTTCAAAAAGATGTAATGATATAGTTCAATTGCTGATTGACAACAATCCAGTTGTCAAACCCTCAAAAAAGACCAACCCCCCCCCAAGAATAACTACACAAAAAAACCCACAGCATCATAACATTAAATCTATTGTTCTAATTTCTTAATAGTTGTATAAAGTAGTCACAACATATTTTTTTCTCCACTTTTCTCAACTATCTATTTATTGACACCAACAATGATGAACAATCAGTGGTTTTTTTAAAATATTCTAAGCTTCGTTATGACAATTTTTACTGAGGTTATGATATTCAGAAATAGAAGAAGAAGAAGAAGACCTTTGGGTCACATTCCTTAATGTTCCAAGATCAGTTTCCATAAAGTGTACTACACTCTGATGGAGAAATATATATATATACACATATTATATTGATACCTACAATGGACTGAGTAATATAGCACTTGTGTAATAATTAATTCATGCTACGTTAAATTACCTAGGTTTTGTCCTTCATTGTTCAAAACTCCATCTGTTCCTGTTTTCCTTTAGGCATAATTGGGCATCAAGCTACCTCTAGAAGTTTAAAAATTCTTTTAAAAATAACAGTTATTAGAAGATCTATGTTTTTCACCATTATTGCTCAGATTGGATACATTCTATCTCTATAGTTATTTATTATACTGATTTGCACTTTTTAATAAAATTGACTAAGTTTCTTACATTACCGCATTATATAAGTGTAATGGACTTTCAGTGATATGTTGGAAAAGACAACCCATGAATGTCACTTTTATAGCTTTAAGTCATTATGAGAGAAAGACAAAAGAAAAATATTATATAATAACAATATATAAAGTTTTCAAATATTGATTTTACCAGTGTTATGAATTGAAATTGGGTTTTTCTGTATCAATAAGTAAAATAATTGTCAGGAGAGATTTAGTCAAATACGAAATGAGAGAAATACTAGAAGTTAACAGGAAAGTAATGAGAGTAAACCAGATCTCTGAAATCACCATGTGCCAGTGAAAAAAAGATACTCAAGCAAGCTTTTATTATTAATAGCATAGCAAAGTCAACCTAAAGAAAAATAGCAGATGGAAGGTGTGCGTAAAGTTGATACAGCATTTCAGGAAAATACATTTGCTTGAAAACAACAAGATAAAATCCTTCACAGATAACAGCTGACATAGTTTAGAAACTGTGTTCTTAAAACATTTCATATTTTATGAGTTACTCAAAATTTATCACATAATCAAGGGAATAGTTTCTATCAGGAAGATTGGGGAATTCTATATAACCATGAGGAATGTTTTCTAAGCATTTTTAAGCATAGATGAACAGATACACAGTAGAGAAAAGTCTTCTTAAAATAAACAATACTTCTTAGAATAGGTCTTATATAACTATCCCTGAAAACTCTGCTTATTGCTCTCACCAGAAACAGAAATGATGATTTGTAAATTATTCATGAATTTTCTTTCTCCTTGAGGCAATAACTGACCTGCAAATATGTAAAGGATCAAAAAGGAATTCCTCAGTGATTAAGGAAATGCTGATGTATGTGGCATTCATTTAATTCCTCTTGATTTTTTTTAACTTGTTTTAAGTAAGCATTTTACCTAATATGTTTAGTGTAAAGGACATATTACACTGACATTAATTCTCTAATTAATCTAATGTAAAATTACTATTTGAGAAATCATGGAATCACTATTGGTTTTACTGAGGCTCAATTTTAAAAAGATATCTAGCATCATCTAAATTTCCAAGCCCTTATTTAATAGCTTTCTCAGCCTTACAAACATAACTTACGTCTCTTTACATTTCACTTGTTTATGTGGATTAAGCCTACCCAGTTTTTTGTTTCTGCTTAAAGAGATGAATATATCACAGGAGAACTGCACTCACCTTATGAAGTAGTTTTCTGAGAAATATAGAGGGCACACTCATACTCAAAAAAACTTGAATTCTACTCTTTGGGTAATTAAAACATACAGAGAAAAAAAAATCTGAAAGGCTGATTTATTTTATATCATTATAATTTTTTTAAACTCACAGCTTTGAAACTACTACTAACGAATTGAACAAACTAATAAGCTTTAAAACAGATTACAAAGCTACCCCCTTCCTTTGCAGGTTTCAGATGTTTTAATGCATAATATTAATTAAAAAAAACTTGCTAAATACAGAGGTTTCCTCTTCCAAAAACTGATTTACTTTAATGTTTAAACTTTCACCTACCTTTTAACCTTTTCAAATCTAACACTTCCTGAAGAGCTGGAATACTATATCAAGGCCACACAATGAAGTTCAAGCTACAGCTGCTTCTATAGAAGTTGTCTGCAGAGAAAATTGATATCCATGTAAATCTTTCAGAATACTTTCCATCTCTTTTTCTGCAGTCGTTCAAAATATAAGAAAATTTTATCATGTACAAGATAGATAAGCTAGATCAGGTTAACATAATGTTTCTTAGAACAAACACAGGTTGATATACACATTGTGAATGAATATTTGTGGAAATTTTGAGAGTAAACAGATACTCTAGAGGCAGCACTGCAGAATTTGCATTCCTTAAATGTAGTGACTACCCTTGAAAAATTCGTATGCGTATCCCTTGCTGTTTCAGTGGAGCATTCACATTTCCAAATGCCTATAATGATTAAATCTGTGGAAGTGCAAGAGAAAACTTGAAGTATCCTTTCTTCTGAAGAAAAACATAGCAGAGCCATGTCTGCCTATTACTTTTTATTCTTGGTTATGTTTTTGTGGTCTAGACCAGAAACACTTGCAAACAATGTACCATATAGATTGACAGTGGGGCCAATACTATTCAATGTATTTATTACTGAATTACAGAACCACAGAAATATGGAACAGTTGGGGTTGGAAGAGACCTTAAATATCATCCTGTTCCAACTCCTTTGTGATGTGCAAGGAAGCTTCCCACTAGAACAGGCTGCCTAGAGCTCTCTTCCAACTTGGCCTTGAACACCCCAGGGTACCCCAAGGACAGGGTATGCATAACTTCTCTGAGCAAATTGTTTCAGTGCCTCACCACCAGTAAAGAAATTTCCTCATAACATCTAACCTAAAATTCCTTCCTTTAGTTTAAATCTTGTCCTGTAACTACACTCTCCATCTTTTCTGCAGGCAACCTTTAAGTACTGGTAGGCTGCTATGAGGTATCTGTGAAGCCTTCTCTTCTCCAGCATAAACAATCCCAGTTCCCTCAGCCTTTCTTCATAGGAGAGGTGTTCCCAAGCTCTGATAATTTCAGTGGCCCTCCTCTAGACCTGCTCTAACAGATCCATGTCTTATGCTGCAGGCCCCAAAACTGGATGCAGTATGCCTAGTGAGGTTTTAAGACATTGGAGTACTGTGTGAGAATCACCTCCTTTGACATGGTGGTCACACTTCTTTGGATGCAGCCCAGGATATAGCTGACCTAGGCTGTAAGCACACACTGCTGGATCATTTTGAACTTATCACCCAAAAGTACCCAAGTTTGTCTCCTCATAACTGCTCTCCAACTGTTCTCTGCCCAGCCTGCATTCATGTTTGGGATGGTCCTGACCCAGGTGAAGGTCCTTGCACCTGGCCTTATTGAACCACATACTGTTTTTTTGTTTGTTTGTTTGTTTTGTTTTTGGGTTTTTTTTTGTTTGTTTGTTTGTTTTTGTTTGTTTGTTTGTTTGTTTTTATGGGCCCACTTCTCAAAACTGTCAAGGTCTCTCTGGATGGCATCCCTTCCCTCCAGCATGTCAACTGAGCAACTCAGCTGATGTCATCCACAGACTTACTCAGGGTTCTCTCATTTCTACAGTCCATGTTGCTGACAAAAATGTCAAATAAAACCAGCCCTGGTATGGACCCTTGAGGGACAGCAGTCATCATTGATCTCCACCTAAACATCATGCCATTGACCACAACTCTTCCCAATTCCTTATCCTCCAAGAGTCCCATCAGTCAAATCCAGGTCTCCAATTTGAGCGTAAGGGTGTCACCTGGGACAGTGTCAAATGCTTTGCATGCCAATGAAGAATGGCAAACCTGATCTCCATACTTTCAGGTAAACAAACTGTAATATTTATAGAAGTCAGATATATTCTGTTAATTTAAAAAAATTCTTTAAGTGTAACAGGAAAAAGAAAAAAAAAAAGAATCTTTCTAGAGACCAAGGCATATTCAACTGAAGCTCAACTAATAGTTGTGGATACTGATCAATCTTACATTTTCTGTAAAAACTTTTAAAATACAAAATAATACAGCAGTATTATTATCCATGCAAACTGACTATACTTTTCTTGGCAAATTACTCCATTTTGTTTTCAAAAACTGAAATGAAACTGGGGGAGAGAAAAATACTGCTCTATAACAATGAGGGACTTAGATATTTAAGGAATTACAGAAAGTAAGCTACCCTTAATTTCTTCTTATTTATTAGTAGTTGACTTTCCACTAAAAAATGGATGTCTGAAGCTAAATACATCACATGAGTATACCATTACATATACTGTCATATACTCCCAATATGTGGTATCCCTCATACCCAAACTAACTCTTGCAGCTTAGTGTGTAACTAGTATTTAAAACTTAACTGTCTCCTATTCAAAATGTTTATAAGATCTGAAATGTTAGATTTAACCTTTTAAGAATAAAAATTATTATGTCTCCATATCTCCACATATATCCAAAGAAGGTAATCAAAACCACACAAGATGTGCTCTCACTGTAATACAGTGCCTGTAGTATCCAAAGAAAGGACAATATTTCTGGTATGTGTATTTTCAGGATAATAAATTATACTTTAAATTAAAATTATTGTGTCAAATACAGGTATCAAAAGAAATCACTATAAAAATGAACATTTTCTAAATCAAAATATGACAAAAATTTCATATCTTGTTTTCTTGTTGAGAGACTTAAGACTAATTTTTGAATCACTAGCAACATCACATGACAGTCAAGCCTATTTAATGTTTAGAAATACTGTTATAATTAAAACTCTCCAAATTTTCCTAATGTCATAATTTTCTTGTGCCTTAGAATGCAATATATGCCTTAAAAACTAACCTTTAAGATGTTTTGAAGTGAATGAACTGTGCCTTAGTGAAGTACATATACTTATCTACATACACAAGTCAAATTCATTTCCAGCATATCTAGTGTTTTGTTCTTAAACTATACTTTTATTACTCTTTGATTTGGTTTTAATTTCTCTACTGAAAGTAGTAACAGATCAGTCAAAACTTACAGGAAAAATGTAAGTGACTAGATATGTTTTGATTCCTTCAGTCCTATAGATGAGAATTACCAAAAACAAGCAGGTAAACCAAACCCTTTCTTACATATTTTTTCACATCAGGTCTGACAGAAAAAAAACCCCACACTATTCCTGACAGATTCTATTACATACATACTCATCTTCTAAGAGTTAGGGGAAAACAATTATACTTCCGACGTGAAAAACATCTGATGGAAGTTTAAGCTAGCAGGTTCTTGTTAGCTACCAAGAACCTAAGTCATAAGAAGACACAGAAGCCTGTAATGTGGGAGGTGGACTCTCCTTTATTTTCTAATGAAACACAGAAGATGAAAAATCATGTTAAAAGGTCACTGTAAAAGAACAGTGGGGAGAACAAAGCTGAAAAAGAATGAAAGTGGTAATGAGCTGACTCTAAGGTCAAAAGCATGAAAAAGGTATGTTTCTAACTCTCTAGTTGTTAAATTAATCTTGAATATCCTACACTGAACACTTTAAGTTGGGAGCTATGGACAAACAAACCTAGAAAATACAGAAACATTATCATAGGTACATGTTTTACGTATAATAATTCAGTAGCTACCAGCAGTTTCTGCTACTGGAAAGGGCAACTCAGTTTTTATAACACAGTTTTCAGCTGTGTTTTAATACTCTAATCAAACTAATCTTTGTGATTCAAAATACCAGCCCATCAGGTTTTCATATAGGTTGTTTGAACTGAATGAAACTGTGGTTCACAAGACTAAGTTTACTTCAAAGTCTCTGAATTCCTCAGAAGGAAGATGCTGTAGCTATAATACTTTTGCATACCTGAAAGATCTTTGCACCCCAAGAATAAATGGACTTTCTCTCTTTTGCGGTGGAGATAGAAGTGTTTAGAGAATGCCAGTGATCTCACACTGTATTGAACTTATTGAAGGTTGAGGTGACAAAGTTCCTTTGTCAGTTCACATTTCATGAACACTTAATCCATTCTGAGAACTACATAGTGCTACACTATTTATTTGCTTGTGGTCTCTTTATATCGTATTACCTTTACGTGCAAAGGAATGGTTCTATTAATTCAGCTTAAAGTTCAGTGTTCTCTTTATTTCTGCATTTTTGCATCTTAAGCTCTCTAAATGATATACAATATAAAAGCCTTCCTAATGGGTCCCAGAGAGAAAGATTAATGAAAGGTGATCATATGTCAGAAGCTCTACTTCAGCCATCAGTATGTTCATGTGAAATTACAATAATTTTTTAATAGAGGTTCTCAGGAGCTCAAGATGCTCATTAGAGATGCACTGCTGAATGACAGGTGTATAAAGAAAGAAAAAGGTCATCCCATTGTTAATAGATTGTGTTGCATCAGAAATACTATCATATCTTACATAAAGCTAATTGCCAAATGGCAAAAGGGAAACATTTCTCTACATTCTTCACTCTTGATTAGCTATATTACATAATTTAATTGTATTGAGCGATCACATAAGATAAAAATCTAAACAGGAAATAAAAATTGTTCATATAGAAAATAAGGCTTTTTTCAGACTGTATTTAAAGTTTTGAGACTTAAAATTAAAAAATATATATATTGAGAAATTTAGATTGCTTGTAACAGAGAAACAAAAGATTAACAGTGTAATTTTTTTCTAAAGAAACAATGAAATAAAATTTAACATAGCTAGGAAAAATGTAAGTGGTTACCTGAAACAGCAAAAGGTTGAACTTGATGGTACATAATGATCCTACTGTTCATTAGTATTCTGACATCTCTTCAATAATATCTTGTAAGCATATCCTCAGCAACAAGTTTTCATGCTATAGAAATAAAACCTTTAAGTTTGGAAACAATTTTTCTTTCTTTCTCAAATCTCCTTAAAAGTGTCAGTAAGTGTTTAACGACAATTCTTCATTCCTTACACATAATATTTCCAAAGCAACAAAGTTCATAATTTTCTGTGTGTCTGTTTGTATTTCCCAGTAAACTGCTACTTGTCCCTGTGAGAGACAGTAAATCTTATATCCCAGTGTGCTGAGTTAAGCAGCTTGTGAATTACATCCTGTTGAATTCAGCATCATATTTCCACATCTCTCCCAGTTTGACAGATTTCATCTGCTGTTTGAAACACCATGTAGATGTAAGAAAGGTCAATATTACAGTTATTTTAAAATGACTCAAGGATCACCTAGCTTACAGATAAAAATATTTAGTTAAACATATTATTTTCTGCTATTTTCACCAGTGACTATTTTCATCATCAGTCTGTGTTACAATGGAAAAGGAAAATCTTTTGAATGACTTGCACTTCAGAGATGCCAACAATCAATTTCTTGCTTGAAGTTTTTCAAGTCTACTGAAATTAACCTTAAAAAACAATAGAAACTTCACACAGAGAAATAAATATATCATTAACTTTAGAAATCTGTTTTATGACAAAGAGATAAGCAACACAATCTTAAAGGTCTAATGCTATTCCTGATTCATTGTATTTATTGCAGTTCTCAGAAGGAGCTAATTTCAGATATTAGATCATCTGTATTACTTAAGAGATGTGGAATTGCTCATAAAACCCACAGAAAACAGATGATGTTAGAGGAAAAGAAGGGGAAGGAAGGAAGGAAGGAAGGAAGGGAAGGAAGGAAGGGAAGGAAGGAAGGGAAGGAAGGGAAGGAAGGGAGGGAAGGAA
>NC_034409.1:43753725-43779681 GCF_002078875.1 Numida meleagris
AGAAAGAAAGAAAGAAAGAAAGAAAGAAAGAAAGAAAGAAAGAAAGAAAGAAAGAAAGAAAGAAAGAAAGAAAGAAAGAAAGAAAGAAAGAAAGAAAACTAGGAAAGACAAGCATATCTTAACTTTATGAATCCCAGAAAATTCACCTTGAATGCACAGCGGTTCTCTAGAGCAATGCTGGAATTTTCTAAACATATATCACTGCAGCGAAAAAACCTTCAGGGTGATGTTATGATAACTCTAAAATAATATGTCAAAAATATAATCTCAACTGTAAATTACCAGTTAGCTGAAACCCATACAGTAGTGTTCTTTGAGACTCTACATGTGTTTTCATTTGAGCTAGACTTTTTTTTTAAAAGTACATTCAACAAGTTCTTCAGCATTACTAATTACAGCCAACAGATGGCAGTCCATAGCCAAGTACAAAATACGTTCCCAACATCTAGGTGGAGTCGCATGGAGACCAACTCAATCATTCTCGAACATGAAAGAAAAGAGGCAAGTTTTGAGATTGTCCTTGTCTGTTTTTGTATTTGTTTGTTTGTTTCTTTTTGCAGGCCCTGTTTGAGAGGGAATTCTGCCTTTTCATAGAGTGGCTTAGTTTAGAAGGAACCATAAATATTATTGAGTTCCAACCACCCTGCTGTGAGCAGGGCAGCCAACCACTAGATCAGCCTGCTCAGGATCCCATCCTTTTCTTTGTCTTCTAAACTCGAATTGCAGCCCCATTGTAACTGCACAAACACAGCCCACGCATGAATGGTCTTTCCTCCAGGTTTACAAAAAGGTCTGGTTCTGGCCTTCAGTTCTGTTGATAATATGGTTAGAAATCTAAAAATCTTCTTTACCCTTTTAATAGGAGCCTATTTAATTTAAACAAAGTAAAACAAAACGGAATGTTTTTGTGCAGACAAATCAGGTTCATTTCTATGGGAAACAGGCAATGTTATGCTGTGCCTGGATGGAAAAGCTTGTGTTGCCATCTAGTGTGCAATTTTAACAGCCACTCACCTTTTTCTGTAGAAAATTATTTTAAAGAAAATGACATTCATTTATTGTATATATTTAATATATTTATGCAATTTAAGCTGCTAGAAGACCAGTGTCAAACTTGTGTTAAAGCTTTCTCCTAGATTTCCTTTATGGTTCTGGAGCCTTTCTCTGTTAGTAAGTTGTTCTCTTATAAAGTTTCAACCTAAGCTACCATTGGGACGACTTAGCAGCTTTTAGGAAAACTAGTACTGATTTGGGAAGAACTAGTAATAGACCTTACTTGAAAAATGCTGATAATAGGGTCCAGGAACTTTGTGTTTCTTGTTTTTGCTCTAAAGATGCTTTGTTCTTGTTTATGTACAGCGAAAGAGCTGTGAGAGGGTTCAATTTCTCAAACAAAGTTTTTGAGAAGAAACCTCTGATTTGCAGTCATTTCTGCTCTAAATGCAAAACGCAGCACACAAGCTGAGCAGACGTTTCCTGTCAAACCATGAGAGGGAGTTAAAAGGTGCAGTGATTCACAGCGTGTCCCAAAGATGCTATCGGCCAGTGATGGGTAAGACTTTAAAAACTGAGAGTAGGAAATACTTTGTCTTTTGATTCAGAAATAAATAAATAAATGAATAAGCAAACTGAGATACATTCCAGCACTTTTTTCGCATTGAGATCTGTTACATTTTACATATATTTGCCTTCTAGCTTTCCTGATCCTCTGGCTACACTGGCAGATCACACAGAATTTATTATGGTTGTGAATATTTTGTTCGTTGGAGTGTACAAACTTCACCTTGTTTTTACTTTATCCTCCAGTGCATCTTCCTTTCCAGCACAGTCTCCAATAACTTGATACAAAAAGTCTATTGCAAGCCAAATTGCAACCTTCTTCTATGTTATAACTTGGCTTCTGGCCGGAAGCCAAACACAGACAGATCTTGATTCTCAGAAATACAGATTATCTTAACGCACCCAGAAAAGACCCGGGCTAGCCAGCTCTCTGAACTGAGAGATTTACCAGCTGGTGCAAACAGACAGTGGGAATTTATTGATACCCAGCTGCCTAAGGTACTGGCCTACTTATTTTCTCTAAAAGATTATTATTTTCCATGAATTGGATTAGCATGTGCTCAGAAATTCTTTCTTGGTAGTTACCCCAGGACTGCGCAGTTGTCTGTAACCTCATTTTATTAGAGGGTCTTCCTATCAGTCAGAAAATGTTTCTACCCATAAAAACTTAATGTAGTTATCTTTGATGGGGATGACAGCAGAAATACAACAGCAACTTTCTTCCTGAGTTTAGCTCCAAAAGCCTCATTAATAGTGGTTACATGAAACAGGAAGGCTGCACATACACAGGCCTTAACATTGGATTTATTCAAACAGAACATCACTCATATTCAGTCAGTCTATCCTTGAGGCACTTATGTATTTTCAGACCTAGGCAGGTGTTAGACTCAGCTTAAGTTTATGACACTGCCATAAACTTACACATCTCAGGTTGGTGTAAGGCCTTTACTGAGAGGCTGCCGAGACTTTCTATTGAGTTTCCATGTCCCAGTTATTTTTCTGATACTCAAAGAGCAGTCACAGGAAAGTACTTATACCTTTGCCAAAATACTGCAATTTTAAGAGGTAGAGGTCTTCTGGTAATGTTTTGTGACAGCCTCTGCTTAACTCGGTATTTTCAACTCCTTTATTTGTGACTCACCAAGACTCAGTATGCATGTGCCTATGTAACTAAATTTTCAAAATAAGAAAAAAAAAACAATCATTGAGTGGCTGAAGATCCTCAGAGTATGATGTTCGGGAGTATAAAACCACCAGATCACTATATTTTATTGCTGTTTTTGTATTCGGTGCTTATAAACCTCTATGGCCTTGCACTATCTGTGCGTTTGTGGCACAAACCCAGCAAGCACACACTAAAATAAACTGTGATTGCAGAAGCATGGGATGTCTGCAAGCCACGAACAGGGTTTGCAGAAGACATCCTGAAGAACTCAGATTACTGTACAGATGAGGTATTTCTCTTCATAATTGTTCACATACGAGCAAAGAGTTTCTATTCAGGCATAAGTGTTTTTGCTAGGGAGTTTGATTTGACAATGTCTGTGTAAGTAAAGAAATGTAACTTGTAATTACACTGAAAGGAAGCTTGTATTTTGTTAATCTGACTAGTTAAGTATGAGCAACTAGCTCAGGTTTTGAACAGGACAGTTCCACGAAGAAATAATGAAAAAATAGTACTATATTAATGTTGCTACTTGAAACTGACACATAAAATCATATGAAATTACAATCAGATCATTCACTCAGATGAGTCAAACTATTATTTTCAGTTTCTTACCTGTATTTAAGATGACTTACAATCTTAACTTGTAATTCTCCTCAGTTAACTGCTTTTGTCTACTTGAAAGAATCTTGATTTTGGTGCATTAAGACAGTTGCAAGAAACTCAATTTCCCTTACCTTGATGTCCAGCCAGAAGCCAAGCAGTATTGCACAGCAATATAGATGGGTGCACATCCAGAAATGACTCTGTATAGGTTGCTATTACTTACACCTATCAGTAAGTCACAAGGATTATTCAAAGACTAAGTAGGCAATAATAACTTGCTGGGAGAAATACCTAAAGATTCTGTTTCTCACTTCTGAGTTTATATTTTCTTTTGAATTTTATGAGCTTGGTATCTGGACATAACAAAAATATCTCTTTTTCAAGGTTATCTGAGGTGGAAATAGAAAGTAAATTTTATGTTTTTTACAGTAATTTTGCTATAGGATATTTTTCAAGAGCAAAACAAACTGAACATTGGATGACATTTGAATGTTTGGATATTGTTACGAAATGGAATGAAGACTCAGATAAACAGACATAAGTAAATATGTTGAATAATTGAGCATCCTTATGTTGTCTTACTTCAACTAGGGAAAATATTCCTGTTGCAAGTTACTTCTGCCACATCTCACACATGAGACAGTTGCGGGTTATTTGTGAATTGTCTTTGTGCAGCTGTATGGGGCTTCTGTGTAGAAAATGAAAAGTAAAAGTTTGGTGGGGGTAATTCATATAAAGCAAGATCCCTTATATCCATCACATGGAGAATTTTTCATTTTGTAAAAACAAACAAACAGAAATCTGTGAAATTGATCTAACTACTTATTAATTCAGATACAGGAAGAACCCATTTCTCCATCTTGTTCGCACATCTTTTTCCAGTGCAGAATGTTATTTCTTTCTGGCAGCCAGAAATACATGCCAGAAACTCTGTATTCTTGACAGTCCTGATATACTTTTAGTAACACACAATAATGAAAGGAAGTGGGCATGTGCTCTATATGCTGTCACACACTCAGTTGCTGATGAGATGAAATTTGCAGCGGTATTCCATGGATGGCCCTAAGCCTGTCCTTTTATAAACTCCCAAAGTCAGCTGTATGACCAAGTTGTGAGAGGGCACTAGGCCATCTGAACAGGTGGCCATGAGCGCTGACACAGAAAGATGCTCCCCGTGTGTCTGCCAAGGGCAGTTTCCTGCTGGACCATACTGAGCTCATGCACAGTTAGAGGGATGTGCGCTCATTAATCCAGCTCTGAGCTGTATTAACTTTAAAAATAGCTTTTGTGACAGCGTGGTGAGAGTTTCTGACCCATTTAAATTTAGCAGGACAGTGTATAAGCAACAGAGATTTCTGATAAGCCATCAGTGCTCAGCAGAACAGACAAGAGAAGTAAGTGCAGACTAATTTAGTCCAGCCAGCACAGAGGCAGTCACTACTGCTCCACCGTAAGAGGAGAAAGATCAGCAAGATTTGAAAAGAGCATTGATATCCCAGTAGGCAAAGGTATCTGAATGGACTTATGCTTCTGTGCAAGGAACAGTAAATTAGTAACACAGAACAACACCATGTAAATCTAAAGTTTAGATGGTAAAAGGGTAAAAAATGTGCTAAAGAATAGGAATGCATTTTAGATAATATTGGGCAATAATATAGTGGTTTTCCTTCTATACTAAAAGAAACAGTTTTGAATCCATTGAGATTTCACAACACAAAAGGTTCCAGTGGCTTAGTTCATGTGTTGCTGCTCATCTATTGCAGTAATCCAACTAGTAATGTAAATCAGTGCAGGGAGCAGAGGCACACAAGCTAACATCCTTGGTAGCAGTAGGAGCAGGATTGTCTGTCTTGCAGTTTGCTTCTATTGCAACAGCTTAGTTGCCACTCCTTGCCTTTTCCCTTCATCACAAATAATCCAGGAGGGAATGAGAGAACTCTGTGAAGGTCATTTCAAATTGTGTTATGACGTGTGAAACTTATGCAGTCCTTTTTGCTATACTCAGTAGATCCAATTGCACCAGGGGAAACCCATCCCATGCTAAGTGGAGCAGCTCCAGAGAGACAACTGTTTCAGAGACAGAACTGCAATAAAAATTTCCAAAAATAATAATGTAGTTGATTCAATAAAACATCACTGGTACCAGAGAAGATAGCAACTTTGAAAACACTTTTTAAAAAATAAGGCTTCATGCACCTGTACCACTGATCTCGTCCCTACACTCTCTTTGTATAGTGGGTGGCTTTTCACAGATGTTTCACACAAAAGGCATCCTGACATTTCAGCACTTTATATAATAATAATAATAATAATAATAATAATGTGAGCTAATAACTTCTCAGTTTCACTCAGTCCTTTTACAAGACCTTTTCCTGGCTGAAGCTATTCTAAACTCAAGACAGCAACGGGCAAACAAGCTGTGTCTGATTTTCCACTGCAGCAGCAGTGTGTGAATGGTCATTCCTGCCAGCATTGCTCCCACCTGGACTCTGCTCTCTCTCTCTCTCTCACCCCAGATGAGGTTCACCAGCATTCATTTACTGAAAAACTCCTAAAAAAATAAATAATACCTTCGGAAGTGTGTGCATTTTCACTTGAAATTGTTTTATTTCATACGAGGACGACGTGCAACAGCAGTGTAAACAGCTCAACAGGATACAACTCATCTTCACACAGGAATCCTAACAAAGAAGCTGTCGGTGCAGTTGAACATCACTTGCAATTAGGACCATATACATTTGCATTTATTTTATGTCAGTACCTCTGGAAATGGTAGCAGGAAATGTACTGATAAGGTTACAAAGAATTTTTGTAATCAGGCTTGAAATGCAGTATACGATACAGGAAATGGCTCCCTTCAGTAGCTGATTTCTATAACTGCAGTTACAATAGAGAAACATATTTTATAAATAGGTCCGCTTGAGATTTAAGAATATGAAAAATGAGAACCCACTCTGTAGATTGTTCCACTGCTTAAGCACCTTCGATTTTAAAATTACATTTTACATCTAGGCTAGACTTCTCTGACTTTACATCCCATTAGAAGCAGTTATATATTTGTAGGATAGATTGAAGAGCTGTCTATTCTAATGCTTCTCTTATAGGTATTTATAGGCTATGTATCCTTACCTTTCTCTTTTTCTCTTTTTTTTTTTAAGTTATATAGACTGAACTTCTTGAACTTTCTATTATAGAAACGTTTCCTAATTCTTTATCATTTTCATTGCTTTTAAAAAATTTTTGTCATTCCTCTGGAACAAGATATAGCTGGATCAGAGTAATTGTAGGAGTGCTATCAAGGGGAGGAGAGTTGGGAAGAAGGAAGGAAGAGGGTGGACTTGGGTTCTTGCTATTTTTTTAATGTTTTGGCCCTAATCTTGTGCAAATCTTTCAGCATACTTTTCACTACTCTTTTCATGTTTTTTCACTATGAGCTGAGTCTTCATTGATTTCCTAGCAGCAAGAGCTCAATTCTTTTTTGAAGTCAGGAAGTTGGAATTTCCAAAACTTGAAGTGTGTTTAACACTTTAACTGCAAGCTGAGCATTGACATCAACTCTTCATTCACATTCATCTTCAACCCTTGGTGGATTTTAATTTTAAGCAGAGCTAAAACTGAGCAGAAACTGTAATGATCAATCTAAAGGAGAATGTTAATTTTGTAGGCCTGCAGAACAAAAGTAGCAAGAAAGCTACCTCTGTTGAATATTAAATATAACTGAATTCAGTGGTCTGTATTTTGAAAGACGTGTCTTCTTGTCAGCCTCGGGACCTCTCCAAAGTATTTGGTGGACCATGCAATGCAACCAAGAGTCTTTAGCTTGGGCACTCACAAACAGAAAAAAAATCTGGGTGCCAAGTGAATCTTGCCCCAGTGAACATTCCAGATACAAAAACGTACACATTTCATTTCCTACTGCATATTTGACAAGCATTATCCTTCCTACTGCTGTAGAAAATGAAATGCAAGTCTTTCTTCTTCAGTGAGAATCTGTCTGCCAAGCACAGTGTGGATGTCACGTGCTGTATAACATGCTCAGAAGCAGAACTCACACAAGCGCCACACAAGGGGAACTTCACTGATAAAATGTAAGCTACTTTGATACAGATAGATAACATATGAATGAGGATTTTCAGGATGTGTATTTTGGATTCTGAAATATGAAATGGTGATTAATCACCTCAGTTTTAGATGTACATCTAGTCTCAAGGCATCCGTTAGCCACAGAGCGTTTCAGACTCCATTGAACCTTTTCTTCCAGGAATGGATTTATCTTCTCTTTCAGTACCAACTCTGGGAAAGAATGTTTACTTGGACTTAACTTTAACTACATCAGAATCTTGGCTTACCAATGAGTAACTCAGAGACATGGAAGCTTAGCAAAGAAACAGATGGCACTGTTAGATACTGCAGTCATTTCAAGGATAACACAATGTATACAATGGAGAAGATAGGAAAAGGAGTTCAGACATGACACACTAAATTTTGCTATGAGGGAGGAATACCTAGCTGGATATGTTGCCTGATCCCAGTGAGGGTTAGCATGGAGGTCTTGCTGGATGAGAACAAGTGACAGCTGGGTTGTTCCATCCAGACCCAGCCAGAGCTTGTGTTTTGTAAGACTCAGAGACTTCATTCTGGCATCTGCACTACCCTTGCATACTCTGACCTTAATGACCAACATCTTTTAGGCTTCTTTGTCCAATTTCTTATCAGAAAATCTGAGGAGTGGGGAAAAAGAGATATTCCAGCAAATATCAGCAAGGCAAAATGGCAAGTCAAGGAAAGAGTTGAACGTTAATATTTGCTTCAGAGTGAGACTACTTTTAAAAGCCATCTTAATGGGAACATTATTTCCTACGTACTATCTGTTTTGACTGGTTTATCATCACAGAATCACAGAAACATTTAGCTTGGCAAGGACCCCTGGTGACCATCTAGTTTACCCACCCTGTGCAAGCAGGGTCACCTAGAGGAAGTTGCCCAGGTCTATATCCAATCAAGTTCTGAACATCCAATGGCAAAAACACATTATCAACCCCGGGGGGGTGCACCAGAGGTTACTTGCCTCTAAGCACATTAAAATGATTCTCCACTCTATTTTGTTCCATACATTCCACTGAAAATTCTGTTCTGTTGTCATAATAGGTTCTGCAGCCACTACATTGAACAACTTTTCTAAAGCATTTAATTTAACATTTATTTTCTAGATATGGCATTAATTTTAAGCATCTCATTTTTGCCTGGTCACCAGTCATGACAGCTTTTAATGAATGAACATAGAGCAGCAAAGACTTCTAGAGAGCCAACAGCCAGCTACATTCACACTAATTGTACAAGAGACTGAAGATGACTTAGTAATTTGAGTAAATGACTGGGAAAACACTACAGACAGGCTTCATATTTATAGTTTTTAAAAAAGCATCATTAAAAGCTTTCTCTGGATCATACCTCCTGGTTTTGAGTTTGCTGAACAAAGAATCTGCATGATGCCTTACTGTCACATCTACCCCAGTCTTATGGCTACTTCTGTGCTGAGCACAGAGTTGGCTGACACTGTTTTTTTGGGGGGTTAGAGTGGTAGAGGGAGGGAGAAAAGTAGTTATGATGTGTTTTGATTCAGTACTCCTCACAGCAAATAGCTAAATCACCAAAATATGTTGTGGGTATGGCCCACAATGTAATTGATTTATTTTAACTTCTTGTTTGTTTGTTTTGGAATATGAGTGATGTGATTTCTGGATGTGTTAATTCCAGAGAGGTCATTCCTGCTCTGTAGAAATCAGCAGCTGGCAGTAGAAATAGAAGTACAAGAAGTTTGTTGTATTTCTGTGTACAAGTGCGTAGCCCTCATACCACAGCAGCACTCTGTCTTGCTGGGGCAGAAGTAATGGCACATTCCCTTCTGAAAGTTCCTCCTCCTCTTCTTTAGCAGTCACAGTACTTACAGGAAAATTATCAGTTTGTGAGTTTTGTACATGACTGGAAAGGTAGCAGATTGCTTTTAAGTAGGAGTCAGCAGTAATTACCAGGCTAGGAAGAGTGACATTCTGGGGTGAGCCTAAAAGGAGAATCCAGTCGTTTCTGGCTCAGTGATACAGTTGTATTTCCAGCTTTTCACCAGGTACAGAGCACCTGACTTCCCTGGAAAGAGCACTGGGGAAACACTCTGCCCCTTCATCACCCACACAATATGCTTGGGGGCTGCACTACTAATGGCCCATCCTACCCAGGAGCTGAATAGAAATAAATAAATTCCCAACTTTGCAGCATGGTTTGCTCTGACAAGCAGTGTTGCTCTGCTAATGGCAGATTAAAAGCATCTGTCCATCATGTCTGTGAGTCCCAGATGCCAAGGTGAGAAGACCAAAGTTTTTTGGTTTTCAGTACTTTACCATCAGTATTGACAATCTAAAGGGGACATGAGATTATGGCAAGTACATCTGTGGATATGCATTCAATTCCAGTTATAATCCCTTGAGATTTAATTTGAAATTTACCAGTTTTATCTCCTTCTGACACATTGCAGGCTCGAATCAAGGTTCAAGAGTACAAACATCTCTCCTACCAGGCTTCTGAGAATTTTTCACTTCTTTCTTACTATTTTCAAAAAGCATAACTTATTAACAACACCTTCTACCTTCTGTCTGAAATGAGTACTAGTAATCTCTTCACTTCAGCATATAACTGCCAGCAGTATTATAACGAAGGTCTTTCTAAAGGTGCTTGGTGACTCATGTCCCAGCAGTGTTGTAAGAATTAATTAGCTAATGCCAGGATAGCATTATATAAATGCCAAGTATTCTTGTTGACAATTTAAGGTTCACTGTGCAGAGTGGCATTGTGAGCTTTTGCATTGCCAGTTGGATCCACCTCAAGGCAGAAGAGACCAGCTCTCAGGAAGGACAGGGGAAATCACTCTTTATGACTTTTCAGTCTTTCTCTTTCATAGAACTGCTAAAAATGGCATGAGTTATACCAGATTTTGTTTGTATGTTTGTGATGCCAGTCCAAGAATTTGAAATAAGCTACGAATCAAGAAGCTAGAAGTTTCCTCTGCTCTAAACTGAATTATAAAGCAATATCCCATGCAGAGAAATGTCAAGTCCCGTTGTCTGCAGTTCTGAAGCCACAGAATGTGCAATCTAGGATCAATAAATGGAAAGATGAAAGGGGCACAAGGCACAACACTCATTTTTGCTGTGCCAGTCATTTAGAAACTGATGCATTTAGACTTCCAGCCTGCAGAAAGAGTCAATGTAAGAAGCTGTACATGTATATTCAGCTTATATTCCAGTTGCACAGACAGCTACCATCAGTCTTAAATAGCTAGTTTTAGCCACGACTGTTTAATTACTCCTAGTCTCCAGTGTGTTTATATCCTTATATTCTCGAATGTACTGTGCCAGAGTGACTTTGTTTTTGTTTAATTTCTATTATTTTAGTAAATATGATCAGCAGAAGTGATGCATTCATTAGAGAAGAAATTAGAGAGGTTGGAATCTACAAAAAAAATTGTGATCAGTTATGTACAGACAAGTTGTGGTCATTTTTTTGCTCTTTTTCTCTTGTTCCAACATGAACAATTTGCTAAAACATAAGTATTTGAAAACTTCCTAACTCCCTTTCTGGAAAATAATGAGGCTGAGTATTGCATAGAATTCAAGTATGAGAAACTGCGATCCCCTTTCTTATAGGCTTCTCTGTCCCTCTTTCTAAATGTCTTAATTTTATGTATTTTCCATGTCTTCCTCTACCTAATACTGCCTCTTTTTCATGGGCCAAAAAATGATAACATATAGGACACACCAGTATATCTCACAGCAAAATAGCTATCAGGTTTTCATTTTTCACCTGAGAAGACTCTCGGGAAAAAAATAACGCATTAAGTAACCCAGTGCCTAGTTTTTCATTTAAAAAAAATATCCACCTTGTTTTACTTTCTTTGAGCTCCCTGTCATTACCAAAGTTAAAATAAACTTGTCAGTCTATGTGAAAGAGAACATGGGAGATCAAACTAAGTTTTGCTAGTTTAATTAAAAGTACAGATCAGACCCTACTCTTAAGATTACCGCACAGTAGACTGCTCAAAAAAAGGGACTCAGACAAGCTAATAGAATTTAAAATACAATAAATGTTTGTGTAGAAGCGTAATGTTAAGGCATCACCTGCAATAAATGAAAACTTCTGCAGAACATAACACAGAGGGCTCTACTGAGTTAATGTGTTGGTAAAGTGTTCACAATGAAAGATGTAATTAACAAAGTCCAAAAATTTGTAAGCACCTTTAGTCCACTGATGAATTTTTAAGCTGTGCATGTGATGAGTGACCAAACACTAAAATATAGAGACTGACAACTTCCAAAGTTTGTTCATTTCTTTTCAAGAAACTCAGGAAGCTTTCCTATCACTATGACATCCACTTTTGACAAAAAAAAAAGAAGTCTATTTTCTAACCTCTTTTTAATCTCTGCAGTCCCTGAGGATGCAAAAGGTATTTGCTTTTCAGTCCAGTATTGAAAGCCCTATGCATTGTGGTTTAAATCAACCCATCACTATTTTCACCAATGGCACTGCTTGCTGCCAGATTAGCTGAGACGTTCTCCCACCCTCTTGATGTCCTTCAAGAAATTCTCTTTTGTCAAGATGTCTTGTCCAAATGTACTGTTTAAAACTGATATTCCTGGATTGCTGCAGTCTAACAACTGTGAATCAGGAAATGTAGTCCTGTTGCTACTACACCATCAGCTCTCTCTAGTCTGGACCTGCCCGCCACAACCTTTTTCTTCTAGTTCTCATCAGCACACATCATTGGTTCTCATGGCTTCTTCACACACTTCAGGCAGATTTTCTTTCTTTTACTGATGACAATTGATTTCTTTCTTTCTTATCTGCTCATGATTCACCTTAATTCATTCAAATAAAGCCTTTTTGGTTTTTTTTTTTTGCTGTTCTTTCCTGCAATTTATATGGCACACTGAATATGCTAGAATTAATTTAATTTTATGCACTATTTTGCTCAAAGCTGAAGCAAGTGTTGCTATACAGAAGATTTCTTTATGGTTGTGTGCAGCACAGTAAATGCCCACCACCTTTCTGTTGGAGACAAGAAGTGTGTGGGTCTCAGTGATACACTGCCAGGGGAAGCAGGGTGAATGTTTTCAAGATTAGACGAGGTATGCAATTTCTGGAATACTTCTGTATCGCTCACAGTTAGTATGTGTGTAGGCTGCTGCCAAATGCTGGTTATTGTCTTCCTTCCTGAAGCAGAACTGCTTGAACGCTGCAGCACAATGCTATTTTCAGCTCCTTGACGAGATGATTACAATGTAAAGTCATGCTGCGTGACCAACATGCCAGGTGTTTGCTGTTCTAATCATTTTTATTCTTTTGGAAATGAGAGAATGATGAAGAGAGGGATCAGAGTTACTTAGGAGATTTTCAAACAGCATGTCAGCTTAGATACTCTGGATATTTTTGTTTAAGGCACTGGTATACTGTATATGTCCTTTTTTTTATCTTCTGTTTTAGAAGAGACCTCATCTAGTCGCAATAAAATTAGCCAAAATAAAATAACTGCAATTAAATTCCATAAAGAATTTTCAAAGCAAAGTTTGCACTTCTGGAAGGTTAAGATAGTGCCGAACAGGTAGCTTTTTCCTTCACAAAATAGCTGTCAAAAAGGTTATAGCAGAGCAAAATCCCTTTGTAGCCTGCACACAGTGGGGTCAGAGGGAGAGGAGAGATGTAGTACAGGCATCCTTCCTGTCATGTTTTGTGTTCCCTGCCAAGTCTATGAAAAGTGAGAAAATTAAAGACAACTCCTCTGATCATACTTGCAATAATAAGCTTTCTTTTGAGTAGAAATTGAAAAGATATCAGATATGTTACTTCAAAATCAAAACCATGTAGCTGTAACACTTAATAACTAACATTTGTGAATCTGTAATTCAAATACTATAACCAAAAGACTTCAATCCCTTTTTGATCTCATAGCGATAAAATTTTCCAAAAGGTTTCTTACAACTAATTGATAAATACAAATGCATTGTAATATATTTATTTTTAATCCCAGAAGACTCAAAACCGACTGTGTTGCTGGATCCAGGTGTATTTCAAGATATCTGGCTTATATTAGTAATTTTTCTTTCTGATGGAAATGAAACAGGGGATTACTTCTTTTTTTTTCAGTCTCAGGAAGTTATACAAGCAGCCCCAAGGGAAAGGAAGCACTGATGATATTAGCTAATGGGGACTTCAGAAATTCTTTCATAAACTAATTAATTTGAAGCCAAGCTGATAAATGAACAAATAAATGAAAAAACCTATAAAGATATCTGTAGAAAAAAATAAACAATAAATCAAAAATCAGTCCTAAAGCCATTTGCAATTTAGGAAAAAGCCTCGTGTTGGCAGAAGTATCAGAATAGAAATAAGCTTTTTAAAACTCTCGCTCTATTGTTAAACTACAGATAACAGAAGCAATATTAGTGACCCATCTCCTGTTGACAGAAAGGCTCTGACAGTGAATAAACCAGCTCAGCACCTGAAACACCTCTGCCTAGCCTTAGGCTAAGTTTGGTGTGAATTTATGGTCTTCTAATCTCGTTCAACAGTATATGGCAATAAAAATGAGAATTATCTTTGCAAGGATTGTGAGAACCAAATGTATGAGAATTGGGTTATTCACCTGCACGTTCATTAGAATCACTCATCCACCAGATTTATGCTACTGTCGGTTATGGGGAAGAGAAGAGACGAAATGAGCTTCTCAAGCTTGAAAAACTCTACATTCTCAGCAAACACACGAACTTTAAAAAATACCATTTTCAATTACCTGTTGTCCTGCTCAAATATTTGGCCACCAGTTATGATCTTGACCTGTTTTTTTCTTTTAGTAGGAGAAACTGTTGACTTTGGCCAGATGTTTCTCTGATGAAATCTCACATATTTGCAAAGAATTTACACAAAGTCCTGTTTCCCTGAACGCAGTTGGAACAAACACCAGAAGGTTATTCCCTCACTCACAAATCCGACTCTGTTTTTCCAGTAGGTACTCAGCTCAACAGAAGCTTTTCCTCTTGGCTTTCTCCTGAGGCCACCCACATTGCATATTTGTTTTTTTCCCAGCTTTCTGATTGCTTTTCAGCATTTAGCTCCTATCAGTTGATGTTTCAGCCAATGAATATATAATAATTTCCCAGGAAAATTCTTTGTTCTCCACAGATTAGTTCATGCTTCAGGTTTTCTTCATAGGCTAGCTGCCTGGGTGGTGGCTCCTACTGTTTTCAGCAATTTTACTTCATACAGGAGCTTATCTGCTTCTTCTTGCTTAGACTAAATGGAGGGTGCCCACGATAGCCAGGGGATTAATGTGGCCTGGAATTTTCTGCAGATCAAAGACAAACTTTATGGCAGTCATTAACATCCTCCAGCACAGCAATAACATTCCTGAGAAAAGTCAAAGAGTTGATAACAATCAAGATTCAACATCAACTACTCACCTGTTTCTCCTGGCTGTACTATTTTCCTCTAGTAATCATGCAAAGTTACAATTAGGATAGAATATCAAGAGTCAAGAAAAGAAGAAAAAAAGTAGTTTAGAAGGTAACAGGAAAGGAAAACTGAAAGACATATAAAATAAGCAAAAAGTAGACTCAAGAGGAAAGGAAAAGAAATAATAGGATTTTAGATCTCCATCGATAAACTTCAGCATTTAACTGCTCTGATTCAAATATGTCAATAAATAAATAAATATGTCCAGCTGAAGGATGTATCATAATTTAGTCTTCTCTTCAATATCCCTCTGAACGTCATTGCCTCTCATAGCAGCTCCTCCACTATTGTGGTTTTGAGTCTGGCACATTACCAACAGAAGGAAGTGTCATTGTGTTATCTTTTTACTGTGGAGTGAAACATTCCAGCAGTCCAGAAGCTGCTTATGAGTCATAGAATCATAGAGTCATAGAATTGTTTGAGTTGGAAGGGACCCTTAAGATCATCTAGCTCCAAACCCCCTGCTGTAGGCAGAGACACCTCCCTCTAGACCAGGTTGCTCAAAGCCTCATCCAGCCTGGCCTTGAACACCTCCAGGGAAAAGCATCCACAACCTCTCTGGGCAACCTGTTCCAGTGTCTCACCACCCTTACAATAAAGAATTTTTTTCTAATATTTAGTCTAAACCTACCCTCTTCCAGTTTCAAACCATTTCTCCTCATCCTTTCACTACATGCCCTTGTAACTTTTTACAAGTCCATCTCCAGTTTTCCTGTAGGCCCCCTTCAGGTACTGGAAGGCCGCTATAAGGTCCCCTCAGAGCCTTCTCTTCTCCAGGCTGAAGAGCCCCAGCTCTCTCAGCCTGTCCTCGTAGGAGAGGTGCTCCAGCCCTCTGATCATCTTCCTCTGGACCCGCTCCAACAGCTCAGTGCTCTTCTTGTGTTGGGGGCCCCGGAAGTGGACGCAGTACTCCAGTTGGGGTCTCAAAAGAGCAGAGTAGAGGGGCAGAATAACCTTACTTGACCGGCTGGTCATGCTTCTCCTGATGCAACCTAGGATATGATTGGCCTTCTGGGCTGCAAGCACACATCGCCAGCTCATGTTGAGTATTTCATCAGCCAGCACCCACAAATCCTTCTGATTATTCTTATGAAGAAGTTAAGTCAAGGAAATCAACCTTCAACAGAGAGATGGAGACTTTACTCAATTCATTATTCAATTTTAACCCACTATCAGAGACTAAAGATCAACATAATTCCTACTAAAAGAGCTCTGAATAGAATGGTATCAGCTGAAGGAAAGTACTCAATGGTCTCTATCATTTCCACCATCTCTGAATCCTGAAAAAAACAATCCATCCCTTTTTCACCGTCCCTTCCTAATAGGCAATCAGACTGAAACACTGACAGACTAAGAAGAAATGTATATTCTCTAGAAAATATTTATAGTGAACCACACAAAGAAAACCACAGATGTTTCCCTAGGTAGAAACCCAAATGACATTTCCCAAGTGCTTCTTATTTTGACAAATACAACACCAGTAAAGACTGAAGTTAGGCTGGTGGTAGCACCAGTTTTCCCAGACCACAAGCACAACAAGTACCTATCAGCAGTCCATACTCCATGTGTACGCGCAGCATATTTGATTGTCTAGGCTTGCTGTGCTTGCTCAGAAACTCAGCGTACTGACAGCTGAATACCAAGTTGAAGCAGCTGGATATTGCACCAGGAGCTAGAGCAGGAGAGCCCTAAATCCATGTGTTATGTATAATAGTGAGAGCAGACACACAGCTCTAAGGGATTTTGAAGAATATGCATGTGTAAGCTGTCACTGATTACTTTCAGAAAGAATGCTACAGAAGTAGAAATACAGATTTGTTGCCCTGTGACATTATTCCAATCACCATTATTATTTTTGCAGTGGAGACAATACCAAATTAATTGTAACGTACAAGATCACTTATCCAGTTACACTGGCAACCTTGCTCCTTAGCGAAGTTGTCCTGGGCAGAACATTGTACTAAAACTGTCTTATATTGATTAGTACTTGGAGAGACTTGTTCAGCATAACTTCACTTGGCATTGAGTTCTGTTAAGCAGGTATACTCTTTGCACTGATGCTTGGAAATATTTACCTGGAAGTATCTCAGAACAACACTGGCCTGAATTTGTTATCTTTTTGTTTAACTAGTAGAAAATAACTTATCCAGTGCTCTGACATTTGGGTTCAACCAATGAACTGCTGCATGAGCAATTCATTCTTTAAACTCTGTCCATGCTGTATACTTAATACGTATGACGTAGCTATTGAACGTACTAACATATTGAAAAAGCAAAATAGAAAGGAATTAAGGTACGTAGGCAGCAATGAACTTGATGTTTTCCAATTTTATGGTCTTTTCTGTCTTCTAAAACAATTTACTATGCATAATAAAGAGAATCTGTAAAGCTGCTTTAGAAGAAAATGTAGAGGGATCTATACACGCCCAACTATGACATTTACTATTGTACTGAGATTAATAATATATTGGTAGATTGGGCAACGCTCTAAGGTGAGTTATTTCTGACATCTTACTTATCTTGGGTATCCCTGTTTTATACTGTTTAGAAGATATGTGAAAACCAATCTTTCAGAAATACTTTCAGGTACAAGCATCATCTCCCACCATCCTTAGGTCTTGACATCCCAGTTTACTGCTGCCCTTGGCACAAAACTCACTGCAGCCACGGCAGCTCTTCCACACCATCCCAGCTGCATAATTCTATCACTGCACTTCCACCAGTCAAGGGACTGATGTTCACTTTTATCATTCCAAAAATTTGTGACAATTAAAGCAGGATACACTTTGTAAAAGCATTTTTAAACCATACGACTGGATTAACAGCCAAGGTGTTAAAGTTCTGCAGAAATCTGGAAGAATAGCAAGCACCATCACAAAAGACTTTCTGACAGTTACCTCTCCCTGGAAGATCTCTGAGACTCAGCTGGGATCATTCTGAGAGCAACATCACACAAATACCATATTCTTCTTAAGGTAACTTCTTATATCAACTGATTTTAGCAGCTCACTTCTTCCTGCTCATCTCTCAATTGGAAGCTCTTCTGCTCCCTACTCCAGTGCAGCATCCATTGCTCTGTACTTTCAGAATTCCCTAGCAAATGAGAAGTTTTTGGTTATTTATCTCTATTGTCCTGCTAAGGGCAAAGATACTGAATTGCTCAGCATGAATAGTGACCCTCTCACTTCAGAAGCAACTTATTGGAATCAGGTCCTCATTGTTTAACACTGGAGGAGAATATGCAATTGAAAATGGCACTATACAGAGACAGTCACTTCCAAGTCTAAGAATTGTTTATAAATAGGACCAAAATTAAAACCCTCACACCTCATTTTCTGAATGTTATTCAAACCTTCACTTTGAATATACCCTTACTGATTTCCTCTTGTCAGAAGATAAGTTCTCCCTTGGGCCAACATTCATTTTGTATGTCAATGCTTCAAAATCATTACTTAATATACTTAGTATAGTTTGTGATTTGAGGAGATAAGTATCTCCATTTTATGCATAGAAAACAGAAACAAAGAAATTGCTATCTCTGAAACCAGAGCTCACAAGCTTTTGAATTTGGGAGTTTGCACTGCTCTAACTGAAACTAGCACCTTTGTTAAGAAAGTATTACATGAATTGATCCATATAACTCCCCTAAACAAATAAGCCAAGACTGAACCCTGTTAGAGCCTGTTGGTGTGTATCCCAAGAAAGCAGATGTTTAGAAAAAAGTTCATTATCAGTGCTGGAGAAAAAGCTTCAAACAAATACAAACCTGCAGTAAACTTGCTTTGGGACACAGCTGCAGTTCACCCCTGCACAAGCACTGATTTTCAAATAAACGTGTAATACATGGGCAGAGATACGTTCAAGTAATATTTTATATAGAAGAGATGTAAAAAATTACTGCAGATTACTTATCCTAAATAGAGCTGTAGTATCTATGGTACAGTGTATTTTGAAGCAGTAGCACTAGTTCATTAGCCAGGTTATACCAAGCCTGTATTAATCTGTTGTAGTATTGTGTGAATACAGCAATAAGGGATCCAGTGCACTTGATGTACAAAGAGAAAGGAATAATCTAGACAGGTCTATGAATGAAACTGTGAAATAGACAAATTAAGAATTTAACATCTAAAAACAAAATAAAGTGGTGACATGCCTTATCAAAGCACTTTTGCCCCGCTGCTTTCACTTCATTTGGACATATCATTTTTTCATTTAATTGCCTAATGAAATTTCTATGCATATATGCAAAGAATGCAAGTAAGGAAGGTTAAATTAACAGGAACAAAATTATTTAAAAGAAAAGTAAATTTCTTTCAGTTTTGGATTTGAAGATTCAATGGATAGGCAAACTCAAACTGTATCCACAAAAAGATCAGTCTAAAGGGCTTATCTAATTGCCATGATTTGGTCTCCATTTTTCTGAAAACTTAAATAAGGAATTAAAACAATTTCTGAATACTAATAAATAAATAAAGTAAAAAAAGTACATCTTTATTGGAATCATTTTTGTCTTCCTGTAACTGCAAAGAAAGTTTTCAATGACTGCTTAATATTTTGCTGTGAAAAATAAAAGCCTATGACAAGCATTTTAGAAGCTCAGGGAGACACTTCAAAAAACAGGTGGGTCTGGTTTCAATTCTGCTATTTGGAAACAACTTTGATATTTTTCACAATTTAAACTTTTTCATCATCTCAGCTCTGAAGCAAGCCAACACGTAAACCTTGTTGGTACATTTTTGCAACACCTGCAATCTGACTGAGACTCAGCAAATGTGAACCAGCTGTGAAAATAATTCCAATAAAGAAAATGTTGACAGAGCAGTGGTTTGATTTACCTGACAATACATACTGCCTAAGCAGTAAGTAAGGTATAGCTGTGAGCATACCAGAAACGCATGACTGAGGAGGGAGTCATTTGCTGGCCAGGCAGATTGTCATTGGTTCAGAATGACAGTTTTATAGCGTCCTGTAGATGGGTGAGAAGCAGTGAGAAATAATGCTAATTCCTGGGACAAAGGAAAGACATGATGAAACAAGCCCATGTTTTTACTCAGCTTAGGCAGTAGAACAGTGGTATAGGATACTCCCAGGCTTCTTCATATTCATAAGAATATCCTATGAATTCAGAATTCATAGGATATTCTTCAGGCTTCTTTATGCAAAAATCACTTTACTTTTAAGCATGCAGTTTCCTTTGTAGGTGTAATAGAGGAAAGACAACACAAAGGAGAAGTGACACACTAAAAACTAGGCCTGCATGGTGAAAACTGAATGCAAAAGGCAATTTTGTTTTAGAAAAATGCCAGAAAGAAGTTAGACAGCTCGGGTTGGGGTGGTGAGAGAAATGAAATAAGTTTTAGAGAAGCTAGGGTGAGCTGGTGGTATTCTTTACTGGATGAACTACTGGCAGAAAGTAGTAAATCCAAATTCATTTCCCTCTTCTGCCAGAGGTGATTTCATCTCCATCATAACATCTCCAAGAAGGGCTATAAGCACTTGGCTACATTAAGTGACTGAAAATTCTAAATATTTCTCCTTACAGGTCTTTCACTTTTCTTGGATTGCTTAAACTGTCATTGATTTAGAGAGGATGTGAATGAAACATACTTCATGGTCAGGAGCGTAGGACACATAAAGGAGGTGGGTACTTGTGTGGGTCACCATCACCTGCATAGCTCATCAATTTAACTTAGTCCCTGGATCCAGATAAACAATAACAAAATATTACACACATCATTTTAATGGATTCTGTCTACCTAGATGGACTCTAATGCTGGTTGCTGTACAGTTTGGGTTGTAACCTTAATGGTCTAATGGTTAAAATTTTCAATCCCTCCCATGTAGCACAGAGAAAAGTTTGACTACATCTGCTCAGCATCCTCATGCACTTCGGGTAGCTTCTGCTAGGGGCCTTGAAATCTTCTCTTAGAGTCACAGAATCCTAGAATATCCTGAGCTGGAAGAGATCCACAAGGATCACTCAGTCCAACTACTGGCTCCACACAGGGCAAGCTAAACGTTAAACCATCTGACTGGGTTGGGGCTGTGACCACTTCCCTGGGGAGCCAGACCATCCTCTCAGTGAAGAATTTTTCCTTATATCCATTCCAAACTTCCCCTGATGCAGCATTAAGCCACTCCCTCACGTCTTATCAGTGAGATAGACTGGTGAACTAGTTGTGATGACAGGCAACTGAACGAAAAGAAATCTGTTTCTTTCCATTTGGGCTTCATCCCTGATTCTGCCTGATGAAAAGCAGAGATTATTCTTCATCTCTTCTGTGAATCTATCTTTTAGAATTATTTTTCACAGTCAAACCTATTCTGCAAATTCATATCAAGCCGAGCAACTGGGGCAGAGAAGTCTGTTGATGGTAAGTCCTGCAGTTAGTGAAAAAAAAAAACCAAATACCAAGCTTCAGTAAGCCCCCATTTGCACAGCAAATGCCTCTGATGAGGAGGTAATCTTGTCAAAGGCTATACACAGTCCGAATAAAAGGATGTAGAGGGGCTTTTCTCCATAGTGGAGAATAAATTACCTGGGAGAAAGGTATTGTCTAGTCATAGACATATTTTCTTTTCTTCTTGTAACCAGCAAATAGGACCCTAGGGCTGTACACCATCTAAGCTCTCTTCTAACAAGCTTTTTTTTATGACTTCTATAAATAATTGGAGAAAATGGTGTAGGAATCAGGTATAACAACTGTATTTCTTAAATGTATGCATTAAATGCCATCCAGCAAAGGTTTGTGCCAGTTTCTATCTCTTTTGTTCTTCATGGAGGACTCGGAGAAATGTGTATATCTCATAGAATCATAGAATCACAGAATCGTTTGAGTTGGAAGGGACGCTTGAAGGTCTTCTAGCCCAAATCCCCTGCAATGAACAGGGACACCCACAGGTAGATCAGGTTGTTCAGAGCCCCATCCAGTCTGATCTTGGATGTCTCCAAGGACAGGACACCAACCACCTCCCCGGGCAACTTGTTCCAGTGCTTCACAACCCTTATTGTAAAAAACTGCTTCCTTATATCCAATCTAAATCCCCCCTCTTTTAGTCTGAAACCATTCCCCCTTGTCCTACCACAACAGACCCCACTAAAGAGTCTGTCCCCTTCTTTCTTACAACCTCCCCTTTAGATACTTAAAGGCTGCCATCAGATCTCCCCAGAGCCTTCTCTTCTCCAGGCTGAACACCTCAGCTCTCTCAGCCTGTCCGTGTAGGAGAGGTGTTCCATCCCTTGGATAAGTCAAAGACAGGCAAGAATTCATAGAAAATAGCTGTTCCAATTCATATGCTGAGGAAGTTATAAAATTTTAAGTGAAATTCACAGATCTATTGGCTTCAGAATTATATAAGCATGTACTTACAGAATTTTAAAAAATGTACTTTTTTCCTGAATTTAAGGATCTGACAATTTATTCCTAATTCAATCTTCTGTGCATATTTAAGGATTTTTATTGCTTCTTCTTTTTTTTATTTTATTTTATTAGGGAGAGCAACTTGATAACATGATATAATTGCTATGATTACTTCTTTTTGATACTTTGAAACATGAATGCACTTCACTTGTCTCCTACTACAATTCCTATTTCTCCATGTTTGCAGTTGTACTTGCTAACACACTAAACACACTTTAGCTAAATCTCTACAGTGTCAAATTCTCTTTGACAATGTGTGGTTGTTACGTTAGTGAAATATGGTAATATTAGAAAGCATGCTGTTCAGTAGAAGCATGTCCTAATGAATATCCAAGATGAGGCCAAGATACACAATTTGTGTAAAATCTATGCTACCAAAATACATTAATGGGAAGTGAACCTACAGAAAACAGAGAAAAGAATCCTATGAGAATAGCCACTATAATAATTTTTATTTCTACCATCTGTTTTTATGCAAAGCAATTCTTCTGCAAACAGACAGAGATCAGAAATTTTTAAACTTCTGGAGACAAAAATCATGTAGTCAAGTATACATAAACATACATAAACATCTCTGAAGATGAAGATGCAGGATCTCCGTATAGTTCCTTGCACTTTTGTCCATGGCAGGCAACAAGGCCCTCCCTCAGCAAGGCACTGTGCTCTGTATCAGAAAGGTGTTCAGCTTCAGCATGGTGGGAATTTAAAGAATGAAGCATCAGCTGTAGGAGAGACTTGACAGCAATTTTGGTTTCATGATCCACTTCAGGACTATCCATCCTACTACCCCTCAGAATATTCAAGTTGGATTGTCATTTTTGAGGTTACATGAAGGGCACAAATCCCATTTTTCCATAGGACTCTGGGAAACATTCAGCTTACCTATATTTATTATTTATTTAAAATAAATAATAATAATAATAAATAATAATAAATAATAAATAATAAATAATAAATAATAAATAATAAATAAATATTTAGCTTACCTATATTTACCTATATATATCATTTATATTTTTATTATTAATATTTATTAAGTTAATTGTTTTAAACATATGGGCCCTAGAGATTCAGCTAGCAGGTGAACTGAGGAGTTCACTGTTTGCTTACTGCTGCAGGTAGATAGCCTAGGCACCAAACTTATCTTGAAAAAAGTGACCAAGTTGCCTAGCTTGTAGAAAAGTGTTTTTCTATCTGAATATGCTAAATATTTTCTTTCATATAGTCTTCATTCAGTCAAAAAGAATCTGAAAGTCATGGGACTACTGAATTATTTAACAACACTTCTATTAAGACTAATCTGACACTTAGAACTAATACAATACCAAACTTTCCATGCATTTAAAATTACTTTAGAAGTTCTTCATTGCAGCTGTTTTTTTTTTCAGATGCTTCAGGTGTGGAGGAAGCAGGGGAGTTCACCTCCTGTGTTTAGAGGATACAAATCGTCCTGCTCCACAGTATGCCCCCATGGCCCTGGAGCAATATTTTGTTCTCAGAGGAGTCTGAAAGTCCTGACAGAACTGGTGTTAATTGGATGATGTAGCTGTCTGAGCGGAGGATTAGGTAACAAGAGAGCTTGAAATCCCTGTGGCTTTAAATCCCTCCTTATGCATATTTAGACAATACAGTAATCCCATTCACTGCTTAGGAGCAAGATGGCACATCATAAACAACTGCACAAAACTTTTTTTTCCTGTTTTTGTTGCATTTTCAAGGAAATCTACTGAAAGACAAAAACCTTCTGAGAAAGCAGGGGAGGAAATCTACTTCTGTGAGAGTTAAGCCTAACCAAGCACTTTATGATTGCTTAACTTCTCCCATAGTTTCATGAGAGCTGTTTGAAGAGACGAAAGCTGTGTCTTCTACTGCATGGCAGGGAAGGGATTGTTGGCACTCAGTAGCCAGTAACTAATAATAGCGAGAGAGAATTAAATCTTCGGCAAAGCATACCTGCTAGCCAATAAACATTTAACTGCCAGGTAGCTGACATATGGCCTTGCATAGAGCACGTTAAGGTACTTGCTTTCTAGGTCTTTTCCCTATTTGTTTGCTAGCTGGTGTCGCTTCTCTCTGGCTTTGTTGGGAGGAACCAAACACCGCAGGCAGGGCACTGCTTGCCATCAGCATGAGAGGGCGATGAATACCACCAACAGGAAGCTCAGGGACTCTGAGAACCTGTTGCAGCTGAAATCAATACCGATGTGAGGTTAAAAATGCCTGGAATGAGAAGGTTATCCATTGACTAAATATTTTCCTTGTTTTAAGCCATTGCAAGAGTGCCGACTGGTGCATTTAATCAACGACTCTCAAAGAGCCGGTGGGAGAGGTTACAGCTCTCAGTGTGATCCTTTAAGCAATGTGATGTTTCCTAACAATAGAGAGGAAAAATCAATTGCAAAGCTGTTTGCTGCATTTCAGTGGCAGAGCCTATAATATACACAGCTGACGTGAGCAGAGAGGCTCAGAAAGCAGCTGAGAGCAGCACGGAGCCATCTGACATGCACTGACAACTGCACTTCCCATAGGATGTGTAAAAACAAGAGGGCTTCGATAGCAAATTAAGTATGAGCTGCTCTCCCCATTTTACTTTCATGATTTTCAATGCTTATTTGTGCCTGGGTGGCAAAATCTGTTGGCTGGATGTGTGCTGTATCAAAGGTGGGTGTCCTTTGTGCACCCCGTTCTGTCTTCAGTTCCTGCTTGAAGCACCAGAGCCCACCAACAATGTACCTTAGCTACTTCCCTTCATGAGATGTAACACACATGGGTATATTTCCTACCCACATTCCCCTATTTGCATCCAAGAAGCATTCAGGAAAGAAGAGAGGTAGGAAATGGCTGCTATAGCTGTCAAAGCAATTTGTTATGATAAGAGCACCTGTTTTACATGGCAGTGCTGCCAAAGGGTCTCACCAGAGGCTGAGGTCCCTTTGGACTGAGTGCCACACGAGCCTGTGAGAAGAGGCAGCTTCTGTATTCAAGTGTTACAAATTTAATTAAAAAATGTTAAAAAGTGATTGGAGGAAGTTAAAGGAGGAAACTTGACTTTTTGCAGGTCACCTAGACAAGCTGTTCTTCATACTATATTGCTGTATTGCATCACAGCTTCATTTTAAATTTGCTGGAAGCTGCAGAATGTCCCACTCTGCAGATCTCTTGTGCCACAAAGTTCAAGGGCTTTGCTCTAGAGCACAAATTCATTTTGCAGTGAACTGCAGGCCCTAAAAACACATTAGTGACTAATCACAACCTAGTTTACAGAAATGAAATAGACTCAAAATTCTTGAGTGAAAAGGGACAAGCTTCTGTTCAAGTTACATCGCTCATTTCCTTTTTCATCTTAGCACGAAGATTCATTGTGCTCACTTTTGTCCTAGGGTAAACCCAACAAGCCTTCACTGAGATCATGGATGTCCAGCTGCCATCCTGATATGCAGGAACAGAATCATCTGTTTTCTTTTTTCTTTTCTATTCTTTTCATTTCTTTTCTTTTTTCCTTTCTTATTTTCTTCTTTTTACTTCTCTTTTCTTCTCCTTTCTCTTTTTCTTTCTCTTCTCTTCTCTTCTCTTCTCTTCTCTTCTCTTCTCTTCTCTTCTCTTCTCTTCTCTTCTCTTCTCTTCTCTTCTCTTCTCTTCTCTTCTCTT
>NC_034409.1:43779952-43871732 GCF_002078875.1 Numida meleagris
AAAAAAAAAAAAAAAAAAAAAGTGACATTGACAGCAAGAAAAAAAAAAGCACATGAGAATGTAAGGTCCTCCAAAGACTGTCTCATAGAAAAAAATAAGTTTTTGCCTGTCTCAGACCCCTTCCACAGCCCATAGGGTGCATGCAAAACAAGAGGGAGAGGTGGCGTGCTCAAGAAACGTGTAGATGGCCTCTATATGTGTTTCTTAAAGAAGTCACCTTGTCATTCTGTCCTACTAATTCCCACTCCACCCTCCTCCCCCACAAAAGCCAACCAAAACCAAAGCTTGTATTGGAAGATTTGACCATCACAAGCTTCCCAATAATAACATCCCATCATAAAAAATGACGCTGGTTCTGGTACGTCTGTAATGTGGAACGCTGTCCAGGAGCAGTGATTTCCAGGGAGCCTTAATCTCTAAATCTAAACCGGGATTTCCTCACTGAGCCGAGCCAGCTCCACCCGTACCACCCCCGCCCGCCGCTCGGCAGCGCCGCAGCCACCAGATGGTGGCATTTCCACTGCTGCAGCATTGGGAACCGCCGTGCGGTTACGGCGATTCACGCTGCTGGCGGCGCGTCACCTGCACCGCAACGCAACGGGGCTTCCCGGGGTCTGCGGCTACAAAACAAAGGGCAACAGCTTTCCAGGACAGGATCGACCTGTACACCTGCAGCCTGTGCAACGCAAAGTGGTACCTGGAAGGCAGCAACCGGGAATTAGAGAAAACTGATGTGGAGAATGGGCAGTGAGAGGCTGAGGAGCGTGCATCTGGGTCACGTCCCTACTCTTGCAGATGTCTCACTTTCATTAGTAACTGAAGTTTATATCTAGCTCAGTACATTGCTTGGGGCACAAGAACTACAGTAATAGACACAAGGAAGACTCTATACAGTCTATTTATATATTGTCTGTGTATCTATATATGCAGTCTCTTTTCTGTATATCTACACTCTCTTTCATTTCTTCTCCCTGAGATATCCAACAGTGGATGTATCCCACAAATGGGATTGATGCACACAGAGAGCAGTCCCTCTGCAGCCTTCTGCAAACCGCCACAGCCTTCCCCTTAAAAAATAACTATTTGTCTGCTTTATTTCAAGGCAATCTACTGCACTGCTCTTATACATCATGAGGGGCTCAAGCACTGTAGCTAAGAGAGACAGCCTGGGGTGGTACTGCTCACTCTGACATTCTCTGGAGCTGAGGCTCCTTCCCATTTGACATCCGAGAAAGGGTACTGTTGTCTTTCTAAACTTGTGCTACCTTCTTGTCAACGGTTTACGGGCGTTAGGCCCGATTCCGTGACAAAGGGGACGGGGGACCCAAGGGCCCACGTCCCGGGAAAAAGGGGAAAGGGGAAAAGGGTAGGGAGATGGCCCTGAGAGCAAAGAACAGCGGCAACAATCTGAGGAGAAACAAACTAATTTACTAAATACGATATCGGAATGCAAAACAACACACTATAATACAATATAATTACAATTTAAGCTGATAAATCCAATACAGAGAGAGAGAATGTCCCAAAGTCAAGGTAGGCCTTACTCTACTACCGACGATAAGACGGCTGGAGAGCGAGGTGCTGCCAAGACGAGAGACGGCGGAAAAAGGGATGAGGTCTCGTGATCTGCAAGTTTTTATACTGCGAGCTTCTATCTTTTCCCTCCGGCTGGAAAATGGTAACAAAGGAGCAAAGTACCGTGGGGACTGTAGTAGTCCTTCTCTTCTGAGAACTAGGTATGTCCACTACATGATGTTATGATGTGGAATACCAATAACCGAAAATCACAAAACCATGACACTTCTGTTGCAACTCCTAAAATATTTATTTGGAACATAAGACTGGAACAGTCCACTTGAGTCATCACATGCATTGGTGACCAGTCTTCTACTGTCAGTCCCTGAACACTGAACAGTTACAGTTCTTGTCCCTACCATTTTTCGATGGAGAAGCCATTAAAAAAAAAAATCCTCTAATGGTTAGGAATTTAATGGTTTCCCAGACTAAATTGGTTCATGCACAGTTTGTTCTTATGCTTATGTTAATATCTGAGGCATTAATGTTTCACTTCTCCTTCCACATCTTCTCCTCCTAAATTATTCCATGGAATGATCAAATTCCACCTCAGTACAAAAGATAAATTGATAGTTGCTTACAGTGAGTGAACCACAGATCTCTAAGAACTCTCTAAGGCAACTTTCTTCACTCTCTCTCTCATAGGTCCCACTCTTCCACGTATTTTTCTTGCACATGCATTTTCTCATAAATATACTCTTAAACATAACAGAAATATGGAACAATTATCTTACACCTGTTAACTCCTTACACCTCTGCCACAGCATAGCTGCACTATCAGAATTCTCTTATTTGAAGTGTTGTTATGAGGTATACCTACTGTTTTACTCCTCCTCTTGCTCACTTGTGAGAGGTGGCTTTCTACAGTTCTGTTGTGGTAGCCTGGGATTGCATGAGAAGCCTTGTGCCAATTGAGTGCAGCAGTATTTTCATATCAGCAGAGAACTCCTTGTGTAAATACAACCTAGTTCAACATCCTGGCAACCCTGGCACAGAATGAATAGAGCAAACAACCTGTTTTCTCACCCCTGAAAAAAGATCTGAGCACATCAGCTGGTGCTGTTGGGCAGCTGGAACAGATATTTCTTGCATGGTACTTCCTGTGTCATTAATAGGTGATTGCAGACTCCAGGGCTGTAAGCTAGAACACTGAGAGAATACACAATTAACAATGAATATTTTAATCTAATTTAAGCGTGAACCTACCAATGTTACTTCTTCTTATCAATTAGCTGCATTAGTTGTGCTGTTCTTCCAGGGCCCACTTCCCTCTGTTACACTTGCACACTGGGAGACAGAATGCACAGGTGCAGGGGGCTGCACCCAGAGCTTACCTGCCTGGCACCAGAACAGTGTGGGAGGCAGGTAGGCAGGCAGAAATATCCTGAACAGCTCTGATGGATAAAAAAGGCTGTGCAAATCTATGGACAATAGGGGCAAACAGTATCCTGCACCTGTTATTAGCATAATACGGAAATTTGGATAGAGAAAGCTGCCTCCCATAAGGATGGAAATCATAAAAGCAGGTATTACTTATCCAATTTAGCAAAACTGTTCCTTCTCTTTGAGAGCTTCTTCTGACTCACAGGAAATGACTCTGCAAAGTGCAGCTGCTGAATTGTGCAGGAGGTTTTGTGTAGAACAACAAGCCCTAAGACTGGGTTTAAGTCTACAGTTCACATTATCTGAAGTTTAGATTAACCTTCCTCTGCCTGTTCTTACAGACAAGTGATATGCCTTCCCTACTTCAAATGATAACAGATTTCCAATCTTTCTATCATGCACTGAAGCCACCTGTCCTTGTCTTATGTATAAATTTTGCCACTTGACCCAGCAAACCAGCCTATAGGAAAAAGGGCTGGTTCTGCCTCACTTACCCCACTGAACCAGAGGACAGCTACATTAGCACCACTCAAAGCACTGGAAACTGTGCATTTGCCTTCAGTGAGCCAGGATTTCTCTCTAAGATGTTTGATTTTGGCAGTTATCTAATCTCTGTTTTATTGTAATAAAGTTAGAAATAAGATGTCCATTAATTCCCTTTGTCTGAATGGATTGCAAAAAGCGTGGTCTTAGTCTTTTTGCTGCAGCCTGGAATGTAGAATACTTAGGAATTAACTTCTCCAAAGGAGTCATTGCATTCGAGTTCTGGACCTGATTTCATGTCGTACCTCACATTATAACTTCCTGAAAAATCTAATCTATACCTATCTTTAACAATTATCTTTAAACTCATTATGCAATAAAATATCCTCAGAACTTAGTAAGACAAACGGCCTGTGATTCGGTAAATAAAACTCTTGAAAAATATGCAAATCATTAAATCATTAGTACATTAGCCAGGATTATAGCACATCATTTTGATGGACACATTTATTGACAAAAGCTGAATAGCAGCTCTGGCAAAGAATCACAATCTGTAGTCAAATCTAAAAGACCATTTTGAGGGGTGAAAATGCACTGAGGAGTGAGTTAGCTAAAGCTGCAAAACTAAGGTATTCTTTACTGCTGAATGTGAAAGTTGACACAGCTAGGTAACTGCATTATTTAAAACTGCAGATCTGGTGCTGATCAGAAACTATCACAGAGATATTCAGTAAGCATCTCCAGGGAAGAGATGCAGATTTTTATAGCAGATGCAGGATTGTGTTGAGATCAGCTATCAAAAATGGACAAACAAGGCAGTAGGCAGCAGACAGGGAGATGCTCCGTGACTCGCTGGAAAGATAAGGAGTTTGGACAAAGAGACTTAAAACCCTTCAAAAATTCCACGGAACACAGTGTGTTACTTTTTCCCTCTAGATCTGCATGCTTTCTGTGGCAGCAGAATTAAAAAAAACTTGCTTAGTCTTATATAAAACGTATGTATCTGTGCCCCTTTACACATGCCCATGAGCAGACCCCAGGCTAAGCCCTGGGACAGACATTGCTGCTTGCGGGGTGTGGGCAGTGAGATGTTCTCCCAGCATGAACCCCTTGCTGCAAGTCACAGGATGGAGCTGTGATGCTGTGAGCAAGGTGAGTATCACAAAGATGGGTGGGGTAGCACGTACGTGGCAGTCTGGCAACGGCCCATCTGGGAAGAGCACAGAGAAGATGAAATTCTTGCTTAAGACAATTAAGCAGAGTCCCATTTGCTTCAGCAGAGCTTTGGCATTTTACACTAAGGGAGGATGTGGCTCCATTTTTCTCTTCCTTTGTTCGATGTTCTTATTCACGGTCCTTGTGAAGGCTGAGATTGCGATCACATTTTGCCTTGTTCTAGACAAGCAGACCTGTACACCTGCTGTTACTCACTGTACACCTTCCTTTCTAGTTCACTGGTCTTTTAATTGTGTGCTTTTCACTTTACGCTTATGTAGGGAGAAACATGTCTCTTTAATTCTACCTATTAACATTGTCCTCTAGTCCTACCCTGAAAATAGCAGAACAAAGGCAGCAAGTAAAATCTGTTTTGCTTGAATGAATTCAAAATGTATTTTTTTGAGGAAAAACACCAGGCTTTCATTAGCAGAGAGTGAGTCACCCTATCAACTGTACCATGAATAAATAAGAACTGCATCTACTGAAGTTGAAACTGCATGCTTTCCCTTCATGGGCAAGCATCTCTGAGGACAGCCTTGTGGGCTAAAGCGGTCTAGCTTTTGGAGATGTCATTCCTTCCTCCTCAACCGCACCACTCTGAAACTTTCTGAAATCATTTTCCTAGAAACAAAACCACAGTCCCTGCTCCTAGTTCCAACCATAACACGCCTCCACCACAAAAATGTTCATACCGAGGATATTCCTAAAATCATACTTCATATCACATTGTCTTCCTTTTATTGCCAGTATTTGTGTGTTGCGAGTGTGTATGTGTGTGTGTAGTCCCATAGACCTTGTATTTGAGGACTTAAATCTTAGAAACACATCAGAATTTGAGTCTAAGCTCATCTCTGGATTAAAGTAAGATGGCGGAAGACTGTTCTGTATTGGCTGGTCCCAGTTGCTTATCAAAGAGCAAGCAAGCAACAATCACATCAGTTCTTGAAAAACAGACCTTGACTGTCTCTTACTAAAGTTGTCACTAGTGCACAGCTGTGTGTGAGAAGGGTTTGAGGGGTGATTTTACTAAAAGAATCAGTAAAACAGTAACTGTCATAGAAGCCATCATTTTGATTTTTGGAATTACAAATTATCGAACTGCAACTGAAAAGGTTGGATGCTCATAAAGTCGGGTGGGAAGTATGTATGGGTACACTTGCAAATGCAGACTTGCTTCTCTTGCACTAGGAAAAACATTAATCTAGCAACCATTTTTCCTCCTCAACTTGTGATGTTCTCTTCAGCAGTGCCTCTGACCCGGTTAGGGTTTGTGGTACAGATGACTGGGAATTTGATGCAGCAGTTGGTCCTCAATAGCAACCAGGAAAGAATCCCCTCAGGCCAAGTATTCCCACAGGTATGCATGCTCAAATGCCTCCAATAGCCCTCTAGGCTTAAAGGGAATATATGAAGTGAAAGAAGGAGGGAAGCGCTCCTGTTCTGTCCCTTGGAGGATGATAACAGTCATCATTTGAGACCTGGAAGTTGCATATATGGGGGTATATTTTTCCATTTCGGAATAACTATTTCAGATGTTCCATCATAATGTAAATTACATCAGAAGTCGACAAGTCAGCTGTTGCAGAAAAATTTGATGGTGAGATTCATTTTGGGATCTCCATGTTTTACTTCTAGTTCACAGTCATATAAGATATTTATTGGTGACATTTGGCAGTACCTTACGTCACATGTGACTGCAAGCCAAGACGTGATGTGACTAACAGAGAAGGGAAATCACGCATAATGAGATACATCCAAGTAAGTATAAACACCCAAGTTACTCGGTAGAAAAGGGAGAAGTGGAGAGGAGGAAAAAGAGATTCTCTGTGACATATTTTCAGGCAGATTCATGAAAAAGCCATTTTTGGAATGGTTTTGATTACTCATCTTAGTCTTTAAGAACTTCAAGTACATTGTTACAAGCTGTCTCCATCTGTCAAACCAGTTATGGGCTTTCTTAAATGATGCAGAGAATTATGCAGATAGAAGAAACAACAGATTTTCCTTAAAAAGCTCTGGGCTAAGAGAACTGTTTTAAAAATAAAGATTTTTTTCCGTTATTTTTTTTTCTTTTCTTTTTTATTTTCATGGTGATTGTTGTTGTCTTTTTTTCTTCCAGCCACTGGTAGCAGAGTTAAATTTTCCTATATCCATACCACAGAAAGAAAACTAGTCCTGGGGAAGCTCTGCATTATACACAAGCCACCTCCTGTATTTGCATGTCTTGTCTAACTAGCACATGCTTTTTAAAAGTCAGTAGTCTTGGATTTATTGCTAAAACAACAACAAAAAATGTTTTAAAGATGATGCAGAGGTGATTGCTGGGGTCATTCCAGGTTGGAGATGATAAATGTATGAAATATTTTCATATATAGCTCCTGCCTATTTGAGTGCCTTTTTTTTTAAGATCAATAAAGCAGAAACTTAGAACTAGAAATATTTTTCTAGGCATTATTGAATTTTCTGGTAAGACCTGCTTTCAAGCTTTCTACTCTGATATTGATTTCTAGCAGCGTGCATATGTAAGAGATACACACCCATCTCTGCAAGACTCGGTCGAGGGGAGAAAGGAATGTCAGCAGCAGTGGGAACCCTGCCTCCCACTCCCATTCCTACGCTGCTGAAAGCGTCTGCAGGTTTCTGTTACATCTCATAGCATAAAAAATAAGCTCAAACAAACAAAAAATCCCATAATTGAACCCCCCCCCTTAAAATGCCACTTTTAAGAAGTATTTTTGCATTCTTTGATTAGCATCAACAATATTAGTAGAAAAACAACCTCTAAAAATAGGTTGATGATGTCATGCTACAGAGGTGTTTAGCTTAAATCTGAAAATATGGAACAGCCAGCAGCATGTACTGATATTCTTCCCTCAACATTTAACAGCCCAAGGCTATCACTGCTGCCTGCTGCTGGGTCGCTGCTCCTTTTCCTTTTCTGCTGCAAAGTCACGTAAGAATCTCATACTGTGCCTTGCACTGCCTGAACAATGACTGCAAGAAATGTAAGCGTTGTTTCTGATCCATTCAGCTGCTGTGTAACAGCTTCGTTCCTCCGGCACTGACTCGGTAAACAATTTTTTCCGACCGCATAGAATTCAGTGGATTTCTTAATGAGAGCATCTATTCATTCAGAGAAAATAGTATGAGTATCAATGGAGGAAACAGTGTGATTCTGAATGGATGGAGTGTAGGCAGTTCTAACAATGTCAGATCCTTTCTGCTGGCCCTTTAAGTGATTTAGTGCCCCTAAAGGTCCACTGAAATCTGATACTCGGCGAATGGCAAGGAAAGATTGCTACATGATAAATTATGGGGAAAAGAACAGACAGAATGTCAAATCCTGACAGACAAGTGTTTTCTAGGTATTTGTTATCAAGGTTGATCTGCATGAAAGTCTCTTCTGTATGTTGAGATTAATATCAATTAGATGGGACTTACTGTCTCAGTAAATGGCTTTGAAACTGCTGCCATTCCTTGGCTGCATTTAGACCACGTGATAGCAGCCTTTTGTCATAGACCAATACACAATTTGTGTGGCTGCAGTGTGCCTTGACACAAATCAGAAGTGAAGAGATCAAATAAATCTCTGCTATAATTACAGGGCTTCCATGTGAGCTACAGCAAGACGGATTTGACTCAGGGCTGTATATTTAGCCTGGAAACAACCAGCCTGGGCATTGCGAATCGGGCAGACCCGGCACACGTGCGAGCACTACAGCTGCCATCGGGATGCAGATGCTAATAATTCTGCAGCTTTGTACCCCGTGATTATGCACGCGCTGTGTAGGGGTTCAGATTAAAGAGTTAAACAAAGTGCTTCTCCCCCCAGTCCTAGCGGAAGGATAATTCAAACACATCTGATATTCGTAGACAGTTGGACAGCAGCTGAGGTTTCATTAGGAATCCCACGTATGGCCAGAAGCAATATACACCTCGTTGTTTCCGGGAGCCGCAGGCAGCCAGAACAGATGGTAGAAATCATCATCCCCAGACAGTCATCAGGGGAACCTCAGGCCACATGCTTGGATTTTTCTCAATGAACCGCACACAAGGCAGGCATTTGATCCATGTGACTGCAGCTGCTGGCTCCTGGGGGAGCAGGAGGCGGCGGATCGGAGGAAGTCTCTCGCAGGTTATTAACAGGTCATGCTGTGACATTAGCTGTCCGGAAACATCGCCTCTCCCGGGGGGGGGCAAAAACAAAGCAAGAGAGAGGTTCCTCATCATTCAAACACAGTTCACTGCTTACAGATTACAGCACGTAATCTGCTTGGCAACAACACAGCGCAAAGAGACATGCTGCTATCTGACTCCCTTCTTTCTTCTAGCTGTTTCCATTAGAAATGGCAGAAGAGATCCTTGAAGCAGCAAATGTCCTATGCAAATCTCCAGGGAAGAGGACGACAGCTTCCCTGTGATTTTCAGAATGAGAGCTGGCGGCAGCGCTGACTGTGACAGCTGAGCTCCCTCATTCAGATGTCCCCAACCTTTTTGTCTGCTCGTGACATGTTCAGCGCTGCTTTGCTCATTGATCATCACCGCCTGAATCACCAAGCCCCTTCTGTGAGCACAGACATTTACTGCGACCGTCTGCCTCATTAGGGGAAACTTGCCTTGGTGATATCTGCAGGTAATAGGATATTTGGAGGAGCAGAGTCTGAAAATACTGCATTTGACGATAATGGATGGTTTTACAGATTACCGCTCCAGCCCTACAACTGCCTACCACTTCCCTCTCACCTCATCCTGCCCATGCCCAGCCATGCACACTTCCAGATGGGAGGCACCCAGCCCCTGGATTTAAACATCCAGCAACATTGGGTGGTGGTGTTCAGGCTGGATGGTCCTGAATGCCACCTGAGGAGCAGGGGAAAATAAATATATATGTGAGGTGGCTGTGTGTACAGAAATGAATGGGTGAGGATGTGTACATGTGTTTGTAAATACAGACAAAATTATTTCATACCCAGAAGCTACTTGATTCTCGGTTTCCTATACATTCCAAGTATGGAATGGAGCTTGTTGGGATCTGAAGCAGCTTTTGCAATTAAACCTGTCTCTTGAAACTTTCCTTATGTTAAGTGAAGTCCTTCACCAGCCACATTTCTCGATAGAGAACCCTGGTTATCTGCCTCCTTTACAAGACTCAGATATTTCCTGCACACAGATTTCACTCAGAATCCCCAAGTAGATCCTGCCTGGGCAGATCTCAGCTGATGCTTCCCAGTTTCTCCAACATCACTCAGGGCTTTGCCAGACCCTGGCTTAGGACATCAAAGTTCACACTGCTGCCCTAAGAATCCTTCCCAGTACATTCATTTTATGGATCGTACTGGAAAACCGGAAGTGTGGACCATGCAGTGCCCACCAGGATTTTCCAGGACCTCTTGCATGTGGACTTCACAAACTGCCTTGCCAAGCAGCAGAAACCTGGATTTGTTGTGCCAATGCTGACCATGGGTAGGGGACTTGCAGGAAGGAGCCAGGAAGGCTGGCTGGGGAGGCAGAGAAATGAAGCTGTACTCAGTACCGTAAGTTGGTTACAGCACTCAGCAGTCACATTTGCCTATTAATCCCCTTTGGAAGCATTTACTCGTGCCTGTAATATGGGATGAAAACCCAGAGCCTGAAATTACTGTGCCTCTTTGCTAAGGATCAGCTAGCAAACAGCAGGCAGGCTGTTTGTGCTGCAAAAGGAGCAAGGCCCGGGCCTGCTCAGCCATCCTTTGCACTCAGACAGCATCCCAGCAGGTCCCATGGGTCCCTCACATCACCTGGAGATAGGCAGTGTTCCAAAGCATTCTCTAAAATTCAGTATGGGATATGTGTGACACCAAGTTTGGGGTACTGCACATTACTACGGAGAGCTGGTATGTAGAGAGCAGCTCTGGGCCAGAGTCTGCAGCCATCTCCCCTGGCCTCTGTGAGAGAGGTGAAATTTGCACAGAGGTAACATCCTTCATACAGCAGCTGTCAGAACTAGAAAATCTGAGCCAGCTTTCCCACTCATAAGACCCTCATCAGGCCAGAATCGGCAGTGAGAACTTCATGTGTGGAAACAACTAGCTGCTAACAGCAGTTCTTAATTTGCACAGCCACTAAGATTTATGAAATTGGAAATGATGATGCACTGCATCCTTGTGCCAAAGTGTCACACTTGACTTCCTTTCAAATCCTCTAATTGTCTGTTTGCCCGTAAAAGACCTATGCTCCTACATACTGGAGCTTGTGCTGACTTGTCACAGTCTAAATACTATTCTCCCATTGGCATTTTTTTTAGAATACGTGATTGCAACAGTAAAGACTCTTGATCAGAACACTGAATTAACAGGAATGAAATTGAGAAGTACTTTTTTAATCTGAGGATGCAAGAAGTGTGCAAAGTTCGACCGTTACAAAACATCGCTGAAGAAAAAGTTCCTTTTTTTTAAAGACAGCTCTATTAAAAATACTTTTTCCTACAACATAGAAATTACTTTTATCCTAGCAAGAATTATCTACAGTACTAAGCCGAGACACAATCTTCTTTATTAGAGAATATTTTCATATGAGACACTTTCAGAAAGAGCCTTTTATGTTCCACCAACTGATGAGCACTAATGTCAGTGCAAAGAACAGGATTTAAAAAGAAAGAAGTTAATGATGTGGGATGCAATTAGCATTTGTGAAAGAAGTCAAACTGACAGTTCCCCATGAACCCCATGTTCACCCACAGACAGAAGCAGATCTGTTGGGAATAAGCCCTCATGGGATGCCACGTCCCGTCCTCCTCCCCCTCCTAAGTGCCATTTGGTGCTGCACATGTTCTCCAGACCAAAGTCCCCAATGATCATCTAAAGCGGCATTTCCCCTCCTCCAGACCCTTCCATGCTGCAGCTGCATCTGCTTTGGCCCAGAGCTTTTACACGCTGACCCACCAACACAGCAATTACCTGGTTACTTCAGATGTGGTACATCCAGTCTGATAGTCCATCCAACAGTAATCAATACTGAAGGTCTCGGAGGTGAGTGCAAAATCAACAAATATATCTGAAGTAATTCTAGCACAAGGAATATGCTTTGAATTTATCTTTGTATTGCCTGTATTCTCTGAAAGATATGCCTTTTCTTAAGCTAGGCTAGTTAGGGTTATACTAGCCATTCTCAGCTTACTCTTTCTAAGAGTCCCCAGTGCAGTGATGTTCACAGGTTATTTTTTTCCACTGTATCTCTATATCAGCTTTAAACTTGTTACCTTTGAAGTTACTGTTCTTGTACTTCATTGTGAAAAGGAATGCTTACTGGCTGGAGGTCATTCAATCAATGACCTTCAATTTTTATTCCACTACTATGGATCCATTATCTTCCTAAAAAAAAATATCTCTCTCTTTTTTTCTTTCCCCACACAGAAAGCCTTTAAATGGAATCTTTGTTTTAGAAAGCATTTCCAGAGTCATAAATATTTTGTGTTGTTCTTTTCCAGACCTGAAGCTTTGCTTTGGAAATGGGGAAAAAAGAAATCAACATTCTTTTCAAGGGGAGATCACACCACTTATTTTTTCAAGGTGTGAAGCACTTATAACACTTCTATTTTTCCATTTTCATTCTCTGATTCAAGCTGACAGCTCAGCTACACGTCCATTCACTTCCTGCAGGCAATAGAGGCAGTGTTTGTGAACAAAATATCAATAGGAAATGGGCAAGGGTGTTCAGCTCATTTTGCCATATGCCACTCAGCCTCTAAAAGACAACAGCACAGCATCATGTCTTTTGTACTAATATCAGCTGAATGTCCAAGTTTTATCCTAAAAAAGGCTCACAGAAAATTAATAAATGCATGGGGGAAAACACCTGGCTTTTTAAACAATACCTGTGTGAGGAACTGAACCTCTCAGAATGGGAAGGAAAACCATAATAGCAGGGCTAAGATCACAGCAAAAGTTTGTGGTTGCATTTCAAACTTGAGGGACTAGTTTGTGCCAGTCCTGTGGCATAAACTCATCATGAATATCCTGAGGCACAGCCACAGCCAGCACATTCCTTTGGGTTCATTATGGAGAAGGAGGACAGTGCTTCACCAAAGTATAAGGGCTCATTTAGAGATAAAGCAGAGAGGATATTAGGGCTTCTGGCAGGGCAATGATCTATGCAAGACCTAGAAGGAGCAAACCAGATCACAATAGGGAACATGCTTATCCCAGAGCAAGCTTATGTTGTTTTCCTACCCTGACACAGTAGATCAACAAATCCTTGGAGTGTCAGAAAAAAGTAGGCTGAGAAAGGTGACAGGAGGATACCAGGGATGCAGCATTAATTCAGTGAGGCCGGTGACTCAGTCACTGAGTTACTGATTGCCAAACATAACCCCGTACCTTCAGAGAATATGAACACACAGAAAGCCTTAAGAAAAGCAAAGGTACATTAAAAACATGCATGAGAAAGGCAAACACAGAGAAAACAGGAAGGACGGAGAAGGGCAAACACAGAAAAGGAAGCAACAGAGATAAAGATAAATACGCACAGAGCCAGCAGTGGGCAGAGACAAAGGCAAACACATAAGCAAAAAATAATGATTAAAGAAAAGTTATCCTGTAAATCTTTGTGGAGATTTTTTTTTTTAATTTCTGAAGAAAGGATTCAGTTGTAGCAGTGATTTCACAGAAGAAACCTGGGACAGAAATTAAAACCTGCTTTAATTAATAACTACTCAAAATCTGTGATATAAATCATGGATAATATAAATCATAGATTCCTCTTTTTACAGTTGATGAAAAAAAATCTGGAGTTTTCATTTTCATGAGTTTTAGCAAACAACAAAGTGCCAAAAAGGACTGTGTGTCTTTTTCTAATAATGAATCTTGGAACCTATCATGAATTATAGGACTGCCTTGAAATGAAAGCAAGCAAGCTGCCCATCTCCTTCTCAGTATTAAAGCCTTTGAAATAATGAAAAAAAAAAATCAGATCTAGCTTGTGTTATATTGCATTGTTTTGATGAAATCAGGCTATAGCTGCTTTCTATTACACACGGCCTTGTTCTGCTAGTTCTTCTGCCAAAACCATAGAAACATAGTCTATGATAACACAAATGTCATCACAGTTGTTCCAGTTTTCTCTGGTGTGAAGTGTAATGTCTCTGAAAAAAAAAAAATGAGGGACTTCTTGAAAAATTTTGCTCCAAATTTGGAAGAACAAAACTGCAGTGACACAAAGTTCTCTCAACTGGAACCAAAATGTACCATTAGCCACAAACAGCAGTTTTCCACCAACTTGAACAACACATAGAAAGGTAAGGAACGTAATTTCAGTAAGGTAGGAGTGAAGCTAAACATGAAGCTAAACTCCAGTAATGGAGATTAAGAAAGAAATATCCTAGCTCTTACAAGGAGCAGCAGTAATCCACTCCTTCAGGAGCTGCCATCAGCACTCCGCTGCTGGTAGTGTCCTTTCTTCCTTCTCTCCTTCCATAAATGGGCGATGTAGACAATTATAATTCAAAAATTCTAATTAGCATATGCTGTACAGCAGGTGCTCTAGTGAAATCATAAGCATCTGAATAAAATTTTTAAAGGCCTTGGATTATCTTTTAACACCAGAACAGGAGACTTTAATCAGGTCTGCTATGTCTGGCACATACTGAGAGTTAATTAGGTTTAGCAGTAGTAATTATAATGGGAATGCTTGGGTTTGTGAGGTTTGCTTTTTTTCTTTTTTACATCAGTAGCAAGACCTGAGGAGAACTCAGCTTGCTCTCTCAAGGTGAGTCCTCCCCTGTGCTAGCTTGGGGTTCCAAGGATTTATCCTCCTCTGGTCTCTCCTGGTGGCCAAATTCCACACTGTAGGTGTTACTGTCCATGGCTCTGCCTTTTGGATAATTATGTAAGTGCATGGGTGTATCATCGCTGGAAAATGTTACCAACTTAGAAGTGAAGCATAACACATGCACTACTGTAAATTAGCATGCAAAGCATCTGCTTTGCTTCAGGGAAAGAGAGTATACAAGAAACAGCACATGCTTGAATCAGGCCCTCAATCATGAACACTTAATTAACCTAAATAAACTTAGACCTGAGAAGCACGTTTTATGTTTCTTCATTTATTGTCAGTTGATATATGGCCCAATTCGAGAGACTTAAATTCCCTTAGCTTGGGCAAGGATTGCAGAATTGTTCCCTTGGGTTGCGTGTTGTTGGCCTGACAAATCATAACAGCTGTTTATGACCAGAGGTGCTAATGCAGCTTCTTCACATTTCCAGTAAACCAGTTTGCAATGCATTAGTATAGTAAGCATTTGATCCCAAGCCATAGAGCTTCATTTTTCTTCTTAGCTACAGTGACAGTTCCTTCTGCAAAGAAGAGTCACAACTGAAAAACTTCCTTATTACAAAAAAAAAAAAAAACCACATTGTACTTTCACATAGTAGCACTAAAAACGAACAGCGAAACAAAAGGGGGAAAAAAAAAACAGAGTCCAGAAAATATGAATGCAGGGATGTTGAGAAAAAGGGACTAAGCTACTTCTATGCTAAGAGTCTAGCCTCCCAGAAGAGACATTTAGTACTTGCATGATTAGGCCAATAAAAGTGATTTCACTTTGGAATGAATTTATGACCCACTTTCAAATCCCTGAAGAAAACAGGGATTTAAAATGGGAAAGCTGAAAAGCCACAACAGCAGCAATGCAAATGTCTGCTCTTTTTCTCAGTCTTATAATAGTGTCATGGCCCTGATGCTAAAAAAAAAAAAAACAGTATGTCAGCAACATGCTGGAGGCAATGGAAGTTATCAATCAGTAATGCAAAGTGGACTTAAGCAGCTTAATAGAGGGCAAAATTCAATTGATTAATGGGCAGGGAAGTACTCACTGACGTGGAGGTTTCAAGGAATTACAATCTGATTAAAATTCCATTTTAGAAATGAAGGGATATAGGATGCTAATCAGTCTAAACCACAGATTATTAGTGCCAGCTATTTGTAACAGCTGGGGCCCTTGTGAGAAAAACAAAACATGACTCAGTTTTGGTGAAAGGAGGACATCGTTTATTTTTTTTAGAAATAGAGCATACAAGCGCAGAGCAAACTGCACCAAGTTTGCTATCACTGTCTGCCATTTGACACTTGAAAACCCAGTTGTCTTTCAGTCAGCTTTCATGGGAAAGGGAAAACTCAGAGTTCTTCAAGTCACCTACATCACAAGAAGGTTCTGCTTGCTCAGCAGGGCCACGTCAGAAAGCTCTAGTGTCCGCTACAGCACCTCAGATCAGGGTGTACAAATATGCGGTGGATTTAGAAGTCATGAGAACAGGACAAGCTGCGAGAAGGAATATCCCTTCTCCTTTCTTTCTCCTTGTTTTAGAATGAGCATCTTTCCGGGCTAGGAATTCAATTCTAGAGTTCAAATATACCCTTTGGTAAGAGTAGCTGAGATATACCTCACTGCATTTTATTTCCCATAAAGTAGCATTCTCATGAGCTTTCTTGAAAAAGAAGATTTAAGGCAGTATTTCTGCCACCACCTCCCAAATTAAGCAGACCATTGTTGCACTGCAGTATTTATACTATGGTTTTTATAGCCTCAAATTTGAGCTTTTCCAAACCACTTTTATACTGTTTCTGGAAAGTAGTGCCTTGTACTCTGTGTGTTTTCTTTCTGCTCTGTTATTGATGGTATTGGTTTGCTCTGGCATGGCTTCTAGATTTGAGAACAAAGAGCTGTGACATTTCAGAATGAGACGTGTAAAGTCATAGTTAAGATTCAAATCCTTTAATTGGAGCCAAACATCTGTTGTTAATAGAAGTTCTGAGCACTGATCCAAAGTTGGAATTATTCCGGCAAATTATACAATTTCTAATGACTTTTCTGTACAATGTCTAATAAAGGAGATTTGATTTTTAAGAAATAGGCAAAATAAGTGAGTAATGCCTCACCTCCGTGTGTTTTATACCCCTGGAAAGAGTGATGTTCAGTACTAAAAAAACCTCTAAATGCATTTTAAATACCTACATAAGGCATTAAAATTGACAAAGATGTTATTCTTTTAATAGTTTTTTAGCATTAAACAAAAAATAACCAAAATAAAACAAAACAGCAACAACAACAAAACATTTCCCTGAGTGTGATGACCTTAAGTTCATTTCTGGAGCATTATCAAACACACAAAGGGAGGGATAGAAACAAAATCAAACAAACAAAAAGCCTAGGGATCAACACATTCCAGTCTGTCCCCTACATCCAATGAAGATCAGTGGCATTCAGACCTTTAAGCAGTCTTTAGCTTCTGGAGCTGAGTTAGTATTATGAAGAAGAAAATGCCTGGGGCAAAATGAACTTCTTGAATGATAGATTTGAAAATGATTGAATTTTTCTGACTAGACTGATGCATTCGAGGTGTAAAATGAAGAATTTTTTCTGTGGTCTCCATTGAACTAATGAGCCATTTGGACCAGCTTAATGGTTGTTCTGATGTGCCTAGCTTTGCAGCTTGCATTTCCAGGTAAGGAACAGTCCTTTTATGTAAGGGACAATGTATATTGACTTTATTACTAGGGGAGAATTTCTAAATGGAGTCTAATCCTGATTTATATCCCTCTCTGTAACCCACTGATAGGCGTGTGCTAGACCTTGAAGATGTGCTAGAAAGGAAAGCACGTTACAGATGTTTCATCAGTTATCATAGAAGCTGGGTTTCAGCATACATTATTCAATGACACTAGATGGCAGAGCAGCTGTGTTTTGAATTAGTTAAAATGGTATCTTCCGGAGTGGTTTGCTGTTATTTTATTTTATGATATTGCAGTTTAAAATGATAACTCACATACCTTTGCTGGGTTTTGACTTTTATGAATTTCTTGTCTCTTTCAAAAAGATTGAAAGTCAAAAGTGTGAGAGGATCAATTAGAATTTCTTAATGTGCTCCAAGGGCGAACAGCCGAAAAAAAAAGAAACAGAAAGGACCATCCAGAAGCCGTATGGCCACAGCAGCTGAATCTCTGATCCTTCGAGATGGGAAGATACTTTGGTCTAAGAGAAGCTGTTAAATTGGGGAACCGGAATATTTTGGACAGAACTCTGAAAGAAAGTTCAAAGCACTCTAGAAGCATGCAAAACTTGTGTGTTATTAGAAATGAGCAGTGTTGGGTCTGGTCTTTGAGACACCAAAAACAGTCTTCCTGCTCTCAGGGACCAACCACAGTCATGTCCCATACATGTGTCCACAGAAGACAATTTGGTGGCCACACCAGCTGTGGGAGCCCTGTGAGCCCTGAGGAGCTCAGAGTTATTTTCACAGGCTTCTGCAGTGATTGTGCCGGCAACACCCCCCCACTATTATCACTGCCATTGGGTTGGGTTGCACCTCATAGTTATCACCCTGAAGAATATTATTGGGTGCTCCTCGAACAAGTCTGATCATACCAGGTCTAAGGCACTCTTCCACTGTGACTTGTCCTTAAAATGAGCAGCTGTGGTTGTCTTCACCCCTTCATATCTCACAGAAGCATGGAATGTGCTAATGTGACTAATTCCTCCCACAACATTGATTAAAATTGTTTACCTGTAAACACAGAAGTTTTATGGGGATCCTCACAGAGATGAGATCAGTATTAACAATGATTTTCCAGAAATGTCAACACATGTACTAAAACAATACAGTTTTTCTGGGGAAAAAGTATTTTAGAAAGCAATAAATCTTGTTTTGCTACAACATTTTTCACTTAAGGCCCTGCTAATAACTTAGAAAGAAGGAGCTAGATGGTATCCTTGCTGCCATCAGGCACAAGGCAGAAGTCAAGACATGACTGCAATGGAAGTAAAGGCATTGTGAGGAGCAGACTCCCACAGATCCCTGCCACCCACTGGGCCATACTGCTCAGTCACTGTGTTGCCAGCCCTGCTCACCTCTGAAGCCATAGGGTGTAAAATGTTCTTCAGAGCCAGAAGGAAGACTTGCACAGCAAAACGCATTTTGTTTCCACCTCCCCCTTAAATCCAGCCATCTGGAAGTTCTTCAGCAGAGCAGTGTGAATCGCTTAGACCACATCTCTTCAGGACCCAAAAAAAAATCAGTCAGCTTTCCACCCCTTTCCTGTTTCCTTACCTCCAAGAGGAGTCAAGAAAGAATATCATACTGAAATGAACATCTGCAAGTAAAAATTTCAGAATTCTACAACTATGTCACAGAAGAAATAGAGATAACATGAGCCATGCTGCCAGACACTGCAGAATGATGTTAGTGCTACCATGGCCCATCTTTTGATGTTTTGGGGTCAGCTGCAGCATGAGACAGAGTGCAAAGGAGAGAGAAGTCTGCAGATGGTAATTGCTGTCTCTTTGTCTGTATGTGTGAGGATAAGGCCATCACCATTCTCCAAGTCAGTGCTGCTGCCAGCGGTGGAGAGACTGTACCTTGCTGCCAGAACAATCTGCAGGCACACACCTGTGAACACAGTCTGTAAACATCACTTTACACCTCTGCAAACTGGACAAAGCCTACAAAGGGGGTTGAAGGAATGAATTAATACATTCAAAGAGATGCTGGCATGGGAGTTGCTATGGAAGCAAGAAGGAATATTTTTAGATTGTTCTTGCATCACATATTCTCCCACACAGAGACTCCCGTTCCCTCAAATTACCTTTAGCAAGAAGTGAAAGATGAGCAACTCTTCACTTCATCATCCATTCTCTCTGTTTCCTGAGCTGGTAGAGAGCCCATGCTGGACTCTCATCACAGTCCCCTGAGAACCTGAAAGTTATTAAAAGACAGGAAGATACATGTGGCTGCTATACAGAGAAAGGATGAAATTTTTTTGCTGTTTGAAATCCATGGCTGGCTTCTGTGCATTCATGTAATGAACCATCATTTGTTTCTTTCTTCTGCAAGTTCTGGAAGTGCAATGGAGATAATATTAACTTAGATATACAGACCTCCTGTGCAAGAAAAAAAATGCACTACTTAAGCTATATGCATTATGCAGAAGACATAAACACACATATGTTTGTGCATAACTGGATGGTTCCCTAGGGAGTAATTATCATTTTGGCAGAGCAGTTAGCAACTATTTCTGCTTTTCTGCCATAGAAATTTGATGGGGAGGGAATTGTTTTGGTTACGAAAAACCAAATTACAGTATAACATTTTAATATAGATACAGGATACATTTTGAGACAGATAAGCTAGCCAACTTTGATATTATCTACCTACCGGTGACCTCCTCCCTCATATTCTCTTGCTGATTTCTAATGACAGCTTTATGATAGAACATGAACCAGAAAGTTAATGGATGCTCCTTCTGAAGCATTGCTCTGTTCTTGAAAATCCATGTCTTTAAGCAAATTTGTTATTTTCTCCTGAGTGTTGGTTGAAGGTTAACATAAGGGAAAATAGTCTTTCAGGACCGGGCAATGCCTTACTCAGTGCAAAGGGCTCCTGCAGCATCTACAAGGCAGCAGGCTGTGGGGCTTCACAAAGCCCTACAGGCAGTTGCCAGGTTGCAGATAAGGATCACTTTCACATAGCCTCTTCAGCAAGTGGCGGGATGTAGGGGAGAGAGCCCAAGTCTTCCGGTGCACACAAGTTCCTCTTTATAGTCACGCTATGAAACACCACATCCCAGATAAGGCTTCCCACAGCGGTCATTTCTTTCCTGGGCCCAGCACAGTGCGTCAGAAGGGTGCCACCGATCACCCGCTGCAGCTGGGTGCAGGCACTCTCAAAGCCTTAATGTTTGTTTTTACAACAGCCTACTTTAGCTGAAAAGTAAAGTAATGAAATAAATGTCACATGGCATGAAACAAATGGGAGATCCCACACTTGTTCCTTTCATCCTGCAGCTGTACGTCATAGCCTGCCCTTTCTCCCCATCCCATAGGAGAAACAGAACATGCCTGCAATTTCTGTATTTGCTAGGAGTTTGGGAAGGCTCCCAGCCACCCATCCATATTGACAGAAGTGCCACTGCTCACCTCACCAGCTGCACTGAGAGACATCGGTGCAGCAGGCAAGAAACAGAGGACTCTCTCTAGCAGCACAGAGCCTGCCCTGGAAGAAACTCCTTGGGAGGAGAAAGGCACCCTGTGACAGGGGTGGCAAGTAAGGCTAAGGAAGAGAGTTGCTGATAGATGTCCAGTGGGACTAGACTCATCTATTTATCTTCAGGAAGCTCCATTTTTTTACCATGGCCTCATCCTCATCATGTTAGTCAGCGTGCTTTATTAAAGGGATTAATTTGCTTGCAACTCTCGATAAATTACTAGTTGACATTATGTTTTGGCTCCTTTTGATTTGATACAAGGGAGGAGATGCAACAGTAATCAGTGGAAGAAGTAGACACCACCATCCATCACACAAAAATGTGATTAACAGCACTGCTTTGACCTCTGCCAGTTAGCCCAGTCAGGAAACAGAAAGCAGCATTTCTCTGCAGCCCTGCCTGAGGCACGCCTTCTCCAGAGTTGCCTCCATGATGCAGAAAGGAAGCCTGGAGTTATCTGTCACTGAGTGAAGGGGAAATGAGTGGGCTCTGCTTTCAGATAAAAGATGTGCAAAGGAGCAGAAATCCACAAAGCTTCCTTGTGCCCCTTGTAGGAAGGAGCAATGCTTAAGAGGGGTGTTTTGTACCTGGCACCTCAAATGCTTTCAAGTGTGATGTGCAAATGACTGTCAGGGTTTAGGGTTACCAACACAGTACAAGCTGCCCAGTCAAGGACAATTTGAAAAACACATGAGAATCAGAACACAGGAAAAGCTTGGAACAGCTCATCCCTGTGGATTACTGAAAACTTGTTCCTCTGCTCAAGCCCTCTTTCTCAATGGGCTGTTTTCTTTCTCGGTATCTAATGGTTACACTTTCCCTCACTGAATTTTGAATAATATTTTTTCTTTGATCAAACTTTAGAAAGCAGAGTCAGTGGCTTGAGCCATGTCTAAAGAAAACATCCAACAGACCACCTCTGTTCACTGCCAAGAGAAAGCACAAAACCCAGGTGGATCATACAGACTTACTGCAGCAACTGAAGTATCAATGGAGATAGCAATTGCCAGCCCAAAAGCAGGAGAGGATAATGGGCAAGGTAATTCTAGACTAGCTGGTAGAACAGTGGGCGGGGGAACAGAAACAAAAGACAGCTAGAGGAGACAGTTCTGAAGCAGGACAAGCCTGGCCTGGATGCTGAGACGTGCAGCAATAACTGTCCTTGTGAACAAATAGATTAAAATAACTGGTTCAGCAGTGACTGGGATAAGAGCATCCAGCAAGAAAACGATTTCATCAAAACTCTTAAAAGTTTGCAGCAAGAAAGAACATCAGTGACTGCAGCAAGCGATGATGCAGAGACATCCAGGTTGGGCAAGGGCCACTTGTGTAATTAATCAGGTGAGAAACTTAATCCACCCACTTAGGCCATGGACGCCGAGAACACTGTAGTACTGCCAGGATAGTATTGCTGGGTAAAGTGTTTGTTCAACTCAGAAAAAGGCTGCATTGTTCCAGACATAAAGGGCATGTTGTCTAGCACTCTGCAGTAGTACTCTGCTATACCTTTCTCACAGCCACATCATGGAAGTAAAATTGGATATTGGCTGCTAGATACTTTTCCCATAAACAAGCCAGGAAGAAAGGGAAGAACCCCGTCAGACTTGGGACGAGCAGAGAATAGCTCAGCAGCATCCAGTCCTGAGGATGAGTCCTTTCCTCACTGGGAAGATATTTGTGCTGCTGAGAGACGAGAAAATCTCCACAGAAAAGAAGGAATGCAGTTCCTTCTGCACTTCTCACCTCCTGCAAATGGGGCAAAGCCCCAGCACAACTGTCCTGACTGGAGGAGCACAGGAGAGAGACACAGGCCACCCTCTGTTACCTGTGCCTCCAGGGAAGGCCCTGCAGCAGCTCTGTAACCAGACCAGAGTGCAGTGATGGGGAGGCGCAGCCACTGACATGGGATTACCCACAAACAGTGTGCCCTGGGTGGGGATGGCAGTAGGGGTAACGGGCAAACCAAGGTCTCATCTTCCTCGTTGTAATGTGGTACAAATTATGAAACTTTTGTTACGTGTTTTTTGAATAATGTTGTGCTTCAGTGGGCGTTTTAGAAACCCCTGAAGAGTTCTGGTATAGAAGAAATAGGACTGGGATATGCATTGCACAAAGCGTTTTAGCAGAGCAGGACAAGCAGTGCCAGTGCAAGCAGAAATGGAAAGAATAAGATAGCAAGACATAAGAAATGTGAACTTTCTGGCTTAAAATGATGGACATTGTTTTTTTCCTTACTTACTGCTAACTCTCTTCCCAGCTGGCCCCGTGATAATTGCTTTCTCTACTCACCTCATCAGTCACTGTGTAGTAGATATGGTATCAAATAAAACCATCCTCAGTGGAAGACTCAAACTCTTCTGTTTTTATTGTTGTTATGATCTTAGTGTCAGTAATGGTTCATTACCCAGTTTATCTGCCTCAGTGATCTTTCCTTGACTGACGTGAAAACTTTTGCTATTAACTCCCAGTTATTTTCCCTCACCTTAGTATCATGTGCTGAAAAGGACTCGGTAGCTGTTATAGCCATTCAGAGGTAGATCTCATTAAAGATAGTTAACCATTCTTAAGAATGGGATGGTGATTAAGAGCCTTTGCTTCACCTAACAGGCTTTTAAAAATCTCTTTTCTTCATTAATGATATAAATGGATTTCTTCACATCATAGATGGTTTTAATATTGGTTTGTTGTCTATTGAACCTATATCCCCATCTAGGCTAAAGCAATCATTTTTTCTTAATGTAACATTGAAGAGATAAGTAGGACATTTAGGTCAAGATTCAGAACAACCAAGCTGGGACTGCAATGGTAAGGCATATTCATCCTAAACAGCATATCTAGAAAGCCTTCCCTCTGGTACTGCTTTTACATCAGTCATGTTTTCAACTCACGGGGGAATTCCAGGCTGAGCCTTTGAGCTCTTGGGACCCTAGGTTTTAGCCACCTGGGTGCAATTGCTCACACGTGGTAAGCCTGGCACATGGTCTGGCATTTGGGCAGAACCTGTCGTCCCTAGGAAGGTACGCTCTGCATGGGCTTAGCTTTGGTGACCATAACACAGAGCACCAGAAGTACAGGTAGTAGGCTTCAGCATCAGATTAAGACCCCTAAATGGAGATGCCTGCATGTGTACAAGGTGCCTAAACTCCAATCGTATTCAGCAGATACCTAGACACACAGGTGGAAGTAATGAAGCCAAAATTTGATGCAAAGGGAGGGCAGAGCTAATGAGTATAGAGATCTAGTGCCATTTCAGTTGTGGTGGAGCACCCTGCCCAGCCTCCAGCTGCCACTCCAGGAAATGAGGATATCCAGTATGTCATAATTCATTTCTGCCTGCAGACATTTCAGATGCTTGGAGGATACTTAATGGCTTTAGATGCCTATGTGTGGGCAACTCAATTGCAGCTATAACTGCTAATTAGCTGAACGTCTCCAAACTCCAGTGATACTGTACTGATTAGATCTCCTCTGACTGTAATGGGACCACAGACATCGGTACTTCAGTCTCAGGCTGGAATCCACTATTTCATTGACACAAACAACTGCTGGTGGCAATATTTACTTATGCACGATTATTTAGTGGTCAGCACAGTCATTCAGAGAAATGAAGATTTGATTTGAAGCTTTGCCTAAATCTGGGAGTCAGACTCATAGCCTCTGTATCTTAGGAGCATATCCAAGCTACTATGCCATGCACTACCCCAGGGCAGGGATGACATCTCCCTTTCTTTAAGCTGAAGAGCCCTGTGCAGCTACAAGAGCAAGACCTGAGGAAATAGTAGGAAAGTGTGTAAAAAGCAATTTGTCTGTGAAGTCCAGCAGCTAGGGCCTACATCTGGGTAGGATCTGTCTCCTGGCTCTCTATTACCATGACTTTCTAATGTAAAAGACAGACAAGAACAGGGATAAGTCTGACTCCCAAAGCTAGATAGAGGTCCCAACCAAGAGGTTACACAGCCAAATTCCTGTTTAAATTAATCACTCTTTGGTGCTACAAATATTTCTCATAATCATAGACTCAATACAATGTCTTTACTCATGTATTTTACTGCTAGGAAGAAACTCAGGGTCATACAGTTAAACTCTGAATATAACAACAGCCACTATATTTCACCTCTCCCAAGGCCAATAACTTGGGCTTGATTAAAACTTAATCTTCCAGAAAGACATCTAAGGTAGATAACTTATTGCTTCTCCTGGAGGCTTCTTTCCAAACGTAACATTACACTCATTGTTAGGAAATATGTGCTCTCTTTTTTTTTAAATTTGAATTCATCTAGCTTGAGCTTCAAAACTTCAGTTCTTATTATGTCTCTCAAGTAGATTCAATAATCTTTTAGAAACAAATATTGCCATACTGGTTCTAATTGCCAGAAGCTGAGACATCTCTTAATGTGCTTTTTGATAAACTAATTTTTCCCTTTTCAATACTCATTGCAAGCCAGCCTTCTTGCCTCTGAGAGGTTTCTGCACACTCTCACAGTGTTATTATCTGTTTTTTAAACTGTCATCATCAGATCTGCATCTGGTCTCACTGACAGTGTATGAAAAGGTTAAATCACGGCACCACATCCATATATCAGATGTTAGCACCTTTAGCCAGAGCATTGCAGAGGCAGCTCGTCTACAGTAGTTCTTTGATCTCTTTTTGCCTCTCCAGTGCCCATTCTGGTGGAATTTTCTGATCCTGACGAGATGAAAGATGAGAGAGAGAAGAAGAGATGGGAAGGAGAAGCCCTCTGCTACATGAGGCTGGCAGACATGGCTCTTAGGAGTATCAGCAAGAGTCATCAGTGATGGACATTGAGGGGTTGAGGTCCAGAAGAGCAGGCAGCAAAGATTAGCAAATAGTCCAGATGAGCCAACCAGGAGCTGGCTGTAATTTCAACTGTTGGCTGAACTGAGTGGTTTCAGGTACAGCTCTGCCTCCTTGTTCCTCTGATTTAAAAATAAAGAGCAAGAAATGTTACAGAGTGAAATTGCCATTATCAGTCCCCATGCTAGGGCTGCTAATGGGGAGTTAGCTGATGAAGTGTACTTGATGGACTCAAGGAAGTGGTAGCACATGCTAAGGAAATTGTTCTTCACTCAAGCACATGAAGATTTTGACTACGATCCCAGCTCTTCCATTTCTTTTGCTTCCAAAAGTAACTTAATCTTAGTGTCCTTCAGCTTCTCCAGCATCCCCTTCCTCTCTCTTTTATCCAACTCTGTAAAGCCAGGACTTACAGTTACCAGAAGATCTTCCAGCAGAGAACCATGGACTCACTTGTAGTCTCTGTGCATTGCTTTCACCTCTTTCTTATTCTCTCAGCTCAGCAGTGACAATGGAACTAGCTGCAAAGCTTCTGCTTAATTCCTGTGGGTATATGTTCATCCAATATCCAGACTTCCTCGTGGACTCCCATCAAAATATAGGGCAAATCCATAATTGCCCGATCTCCAGCTACACGTCTCTAGAAATAGATCTAGTTAGTAAATATTGTATTCACCCTGACTTCCAAAATGCCACAAGCTTCTTTGATGTGCTACTGTGGGGACAAAAATGGCAAGAATGCAGGAATCATTAGAGTGCAAGTTAAATACCATGCTCTCTAGAACAGGCACTTCATGCAGCTGCCAAAATAACTCTGTTGAAAAGCAGAATAGCATACCAATTTCCAGATTTTCAGACCTTACACCGCACATATCATTGCATTTGTAAATTCCTCATCACTTATGCAGGCATATTCTTACACATGCAAAATTTGAGTTTATTAAAAAAAAAAAAAAGTTAAAACTACTTTTTAAATAAACCAACCACGTAACCCTATTGAAAAGTCATAAATGCTACTGATTTTAACTTTTCCTTGTGAGAGACAGAACACAAGATTTCTACCCTACACTGTGAACAAAAAATTTCCTCAGGGTTTTGTAGTTTACCAGACTTAAGTTTCACGTCTGAATATGTAATTGAGCTCCCAGAATGGAATTATTTTTTTAAGTTATGGCAGTGCATTAATTATTCTATTGATTATACTTCTGGAAGGGAGTGGAAGAAGAGAATGGGGTTAGTTTTACTAGACTCAGTTCACCCATTTGGTCTCATGCCAACATTTACAATAGCACTTTGGGTAGGAATGAACCTTAAAGTATTGCACTTGCCAAATTCTCATCATAAAAATAAAGCCAGTATTAATAGCTACGAGCATTTCCGGCGTCACTCCTGACTTCTGGAAGGGGATCCCCTGCCACATTCCAGACTGATGTCTGCTAGGGACAGCCGCCTTTGCAAGTGCCAGCTGAGTTCCTGCAGGGAAGGGCCCGCATCCAATATCCCATCTATCACCCAGAAGGCTGACAGAATTAGCAGTAGAATAGAGATGCTAGAAAATTTGAAACCAGCATGGCAATCTATTGATGAAAGAGAAGGAAGATATGAAAGATATGAAAAGAAGAAACAAAAATCAATAAAATTTTGGTTGATAACACTTTTTTACTCCCCATGCATGTGAATAATAATCTTGTATTTCTGTAGTTTTATAAAATTTTTAAATGAAGAGCCTGTAAGATTTGAAACTGAAGGGGAAAAAAAAGATAATATATATGTAAGTATATATTTGTATACTTTTAATATACTTTTAATGTTGTCTCTGCCTCTGAAGTAATACTCCTTTTTCTTCTCAGGTCTTGCATGTTTGTATTTTTACACATCTATTTATGGTTAGAGCAGTCTGACATAACATTAAAAGAATTAATCTTATCACCACTGAGGAAGCCCTGGAAGATAAAATCAGGATTGCTCTTTCATCATTAAATGGCTTTAGAATTCAACACACAAACAGATCTCTTTCTTATCAAATGTCAGAGACGCAGCTACGTCTGCTTGTGAAATACATCTTTTTTCTTGCTGTGGCAAACATACACGGATCTTCACAGGGAATACATACCATTTTATTTTAAAGTTTTTTTTCTCATCTAGATAAATCAGTTGTACTTGTGGGAGGAATTTTTGTTGCTTTTTTTTTTGTCAGGAAGGGGAGAAAGAAGAGTTACATGGACCAACAGGATGGCACTGGGGGCTGTGGAGGCTGGAAAAGTGGGTGGAAGACAGAAACCAAGGATAGGAGTTTCAAAGTAGGTGGTAAAATGTTCAATACAGGCAATGCTTTCTTTTTCCTTATTCAATTATCAGCAGCAATTATGAACTGACATTAATAATACTAGTAAAATCTGGAAGATTGACTTGGACTGAATGGAGGAAGGTCAGATAGAAAAAGAGCAGAGGACTAGCAGCTCATTTATTCCTCATCAGCCCCCGCTGATGATTCAAGCTTGCTGCTCACTGCAGCTCACTTCCAGGTATGGCAAATCAGGGAACATTTTGGTTCAGTGAATGAGAAAAATATTTGGGTTGAAATGCAGTCATTAAAAAAAAAAAAAAAAAGGGTGATCTACTACTTTTCCACCAAGTTGTGCTTTTCCTACAGTCCAGCATCTCCCTTACCTTCTCCCAGGCTCTTGATCCTACTTCCTGTGTCTGTTTTGCAATGGAGTATTTCAGAAGTTGATCACAAATTCCATAGAGTGCTGAGCAATACCCAGTTCTAATATGTTCTAAAAGAATGACTCAAAGTAAATTGTTAGTTTTTCCTCAAGACAGACTAAACCAATTATGCATGTTAAGCCTTAGATATTTGTTTTAAGTTCAACCTTTCTTTTTTAATTTTTGTCAAGAACGATCTTTTTTCGTTCAAAATACTCACATATGTATATAGTTGAGTACACCACTGGAGCCAATAAGCTAATCAATGGAAGGAACTACTTTGGTGTCAACATATGCCTTCATGTGCACATACACAAGCTTTTCAGTTGTTTATTTTTTCCAGGAAAGGCTTACAAGTCTCTAACGCAGCTGATCTTAATAAACTGGCAGATAACAGCAGGATCAAGCCCAGCACAGACCCCAGGAGCGGGGCATGGCATAGCAGGTCAGCTTAGAAGTGACACTTCCCAGCAGTCACATGGTGCACTAAGGTGCTTATTCTACACCTCCACTCAGAATGAAGTCAGTGGAATTACACTAGGGACGAATTTAGCCTCACAACATTACTGATCTATTTCCTACAATTCTCTTAAGTATTCAGTTGCTTCCTGCTAATTATTTTTGTATTATTTTAGAGAAGGATAGTGTGTACCACATGGGGCTTTTGTAAAATGTTCTTTAATCATTGTCACTCAAAGTAATTTAAGTTTCTGAATGAGTTTATACAGCAGTAAAGAAGTTGTTAGTGAAAAGGCTATGGCCCTTGTCTTATGAGTTATTAAAGTGAAGCTAGTACTTTCCCCATAAATCTCCTTAGCAAGATTTTGTAAAAGTTCATGCCAAGCCAAATCTATGTTTTGGTAAAGATAACGAAGCTCTCCAGGCATGCACGAGATGCGTCCAAGTACACGTATGAGCAGAATAAAAATGTTCATGTTACAAACTAAGCTTACAAAAGACAGCTTTCATTTTAAAGTGTGACCTCCTAAAGTCTGTTTCCATATTTCATATCATAGGATTTCCTGCTGGTAGGCAGAATCAAGCACGCATCTTGTTGCCAGGACCTTTCTATTTTTAATTAGTTTCATAACAATGAGGAGGAGGAGTGGAGCACTGTAAAAACATGCAGAAACGTAAAGATCATTGAAAAACTCAAAAAGTCCATCTTCCACTGGGGCAAAGCAGTTTTCTGCAGGCTGCACTTAGTACATGGACCAGTTTCTGTAATGTTAATATTAGGTAGGATATGAAAACAGTGACTCAGACTCTTAAGTGCAAGATTCATTTACTCTAAATAACCTCTACTTGGTATAACAAGGTTCAGCAAATGTCTGAAAAAATATGAACAATCTCAAGTTCTCTGCTTTCTGTTGCACGCAGCCTGTCTCAGAGTAACTTGCTCTTTTCTCAGAGTCATCTCCTGTATGGTTTAATACTGCAGTTTTCCAGTATTCCTTGCAAACTACTCCAAATACTGTACTTACGTTTAAGTAAACACATAAACAAACGAATAAAGAGCAGCTTCAGAGCAGTTTCCAAGCATGGTCAGACCAAGCCCAGGATCCCATGAAAACAGGCTCCTCTGATTCCTAATTAACTTTCTGAAAAATATTAATCTATGGTTCTGCAGCCACTCCACAGTGCTGGGGAGATGGTTTTGCAAGTAGATTCAACCAAACTGTAAAACACAAGCTCTGAAACAAACCAAATAAGAGTGGGAAAAAGAAAGACATTGTCTTTACCTTGCTAGTTCTTCCTTCATAAATTAACCAAAAGACCATTTAGTTCTACATGGCTACTTCTCTGCTTAAATCTGAGGATATGCATACATAAAATCTGTATTTTGTTGGAAGTCTGCTACATTTTCCATGGCCTGGAAAACTGCACCTTGCCATTACAATTAAGGGTTGCTTTTAACATCTGTTACAGTAAAGGTCTCACAGCCACAATAACTACTGCAATTGCGCAGGATATTTCAGCAGCCAAGCTGCATTCTGAATAGAGGCAAGCTGATCTCCTAGCTTGTTCTGCAAAGGCTGCTTCGCTCTTACTCAAAGTCAAACAGCCTCTCTCCATGGGTTATCTGGCGTCAGTTTATAATTCTCTCCACCAGAGACTGGCCCCTTGCGTATTATTTCCCAATCAGATAACTATTCCATTCAGCTCCTTTAAAATACTCTCTGTTGTTTTGAAATAGGAGAGGCCAGGGTGCCTAGCACATAGTCTTTAAGTTCTGTTCATGCAGCTGAGAGAAATGACTCATGCTGCCAATGTGGATTTACTCATTAGGTCTGTTGTGCTAGTAGATGCTCTGGGAAAGCTGATGGTGACCAAATATTTCCTTTTTATCAGTGTAGCTATTTCTCTCTCATCTTGATATGGAGCAGCACTGGTTGTCACTGGAATGCACCACAGTCTTATCAGATCCGCCTTCTCTTTCTTTTCTCCTTAGCTTCTAAAAAGTTACTCTCCTGACTTTCTCAAAGTACATTATCAGTGCTGTTTCACAACCCCATCACTTTAATTGCCAAATACATAAAAAAACATTTTGGTCTGCAAGGAGATAAAATATATTCAGAGGTGAAATGAATAACACCCACATGTTTTCAAAGAGCTTCCTGTACAGAAAGTCTTCGTTTTGTCCTTTGATTTGGCTTTTAAAATTACCTCTAGTTCTGATCTCTCAATTCATTTGCTGAGTAAGATCCACAAAACCTGAGAATAACTAGTGAATTTAACAACATTTAAAATTGTGCCTTTATGCATACGTAGGTGAAAAAGCTTTACTACATCTTTCACCCCTTTTTGTCTTCATCTCATGTCAATAAGGAAGAAAACTTCCCGAAGAGGAAGTGAAGGACTGCTTTTGTGATAGGCTCCATATTCACCAGCACATTGCTGTCACTGGGGACATAAAACAAACATGGTCTGGGACAGGGATCATGTCTTGGTGCTCCACACAGAGCGTTTGTGGGGTCTCAGGCACCACAATGCAAATGCCAAGCTGTTCTTTTGCTGCATCTCTCAGAAACTCCATGTGTGTGTATTCGTTCATCAAGTTATAGGACATGATTAGGTCAAAGGAATTTTCTCATGAGTTAATAGTCAATGAGTAGTAACTGATCATCAGTGCAGTTGTTTTTTTTCCAGGAAACCCAAGTGGGAAACTATTCTGAAGAGCAAACTAGCACTATTCTAGTAGTAAAGGTGCAAGGATCTCAGCAGAATCATGCCCCTTAAGATAGTGAGTTTAAAAAGCTAGGCTGCCTGTGGGTAAGGAGAGAATTGAGAGTGATAATGTACTATCCAGTTACTTCAGAAAGCTGCTTTTCTGAAGGTGCTAAGGTACTAAGATTTCATACATCATATATGCAAGCAATTCAGTTGCATGAAAGAGTTAAGCATGAGGAAAGATTGAATGCAGAATTTCACAAAAGTGCATCTATGCTTTTGTACAGAAATTAAAATGTTTAGTCTTACAGAAAATAATATGTTCTAACATAACACTTCTAAAAGACTTGGGTCTTTGATTTTTTTTTCCACTAAAGCAGGAGAAAAGTGCTAGGAGAAAAGAACTTATATTTAATGAGTAGTCTTTAATTTTCTTTCTACATTTTTGCCTGGACTGATCTGGTGTACGAGCAGAGGAAGTCCCCAGTAAGCTCTTTCATGTTCTTCTGTATTTATTTTAAATGGTCCCAATGTTCCACAGTGTTTAATCTAGAGAAGCTTCCGGCATTTACACAACTAAACTGTGTTTCCTCCCTCCATGTCACTATCACTATAACTTGTCTGTAATTCATAGAAAGACTGTCTGTGTGATGGAAATGTACACAGTATTTACATGTGCATTTCTTTTCCACCGTGCCTCTATGCCAGTGTTATGAAGAACATGAGTAATGATTTTCAATTTAGCTATCTGGCTTCACACTTACTGTCAGATACGGAACATAGCTCTTGTGATATACAGCAGGGAGATATGTAGGCATCAGTATAGCAAGGTGCCCCATTATTGTTGTTTGACAAACTTTTTAGGGCCCCTGGGCTATTAATCCATTTGGACCTTGGACTCCTTCACATGTGAGCAAAGCAATAGTCATGATTTTCTGTGATTTTCCTTCTGGACTCTTGGAAGAGTCTAGCCTATTATAAAAACAAAAAACACTGTTGCACACAGATTGCCTTAAACCTTTCATTCTTTGTTGCCCCTGCCTTGAACTCTGACAGCAGAATAAATGGACTGGAAAATCTTAAAATTTTGTCATTCAAAAGTTAGCATTATTTTTGTCTTGGACTGTGGAGGAGTCTCAATAATGAAATTCTTCAACCCCATCCCCCTTACCATATATTCATTGAAAGAGATTTACTCTCACAAGCTTGTTTACTTACTTTTGCTAACTCAGTACAACGAATGATCACTTTCATAGGATCATGGAAAAGAGGGCTCCAATGGACTTTGAAGGATGTCTTCAGTGTTAAGAAACAGAGAGCTGGGGAACAAGCTTGAACACTGAAGCCTTGATTGTCCACACTGTTTAATTGTTCACTCACTGCAGCTAGTTTTCTTTGAGACAAATCTGCTATAGAAGGGGCAGGACATGAGCCAGTCCATGTGACTTTGTCTCTGGGCCAGGAATCAACCCTGGGGCTAATTACGCATAGCCTGAAAGGTTATAGAGCCATCTCTTCTTCTCAAAATAGAAAAAAATCATCAACCAGTAATTTGTTCTTTTTCAACATGAACCAAATCCAATAAATGATCTTTGTAGGCTGAACACTCTAGGGTTGTGCTCTGCTCAAAAACTTTTACTATTTCTGACTTTTGCTCTGTTCCCAGTTACGAGTCTCTAGTGAATATACTAGTGTCAGCTGGTATATAGATTTTATCTGCTGAGAATAACAGATGCACCTTCTGAAGCCTCAGGAGAGGCTGGAAAACCAGTGGCCCCTTATCAAAATAGCCATAATTGTTAGGAGCCAGTTACACCAGTTCCATGTATAGAGAGCAACTCACTTATGTCCACTGGAACAATTAGGAAAATCATTCAAAAAAGTCACCTTATAATTCCCCCTGAGCTGTACTCCTTGTAAGCCCCTTGGGAATGAAGGAGCTAATCCCTACCAGGAGGCCCTGCAATGTTTGTGGCCTATGAAGTGTAGAAGAATGAACTGGTTTTATATGGTGCTGTGTACTATCTGAATTGCAAGGCATCAGTGACACTAATTTTGCAGTTAGACCACAGTACCACTGAACATCTACAGTCAGGCTATATGAAATTAAATGAGGGCAGAACTTGGCCTTGTAATTCTATCCCCTAAGCTGAAGGAGAAGCTCCAATTACGACCCGTACTATTAATATTGCTATCCTCCTCCAAGATACCCAGTCACCGAGGGGCAAAGCAATTACAATTCATTGCTAAGGTGATACAAATGCCTTCATACAGCATCTTGCAAAAGCAAATATATTTTGAGCGGCATGATGGGACTTTTTTTGACTTTTGCCACTTCTTGATTGCTACCCAAGCTGAGGAAATTCTGGAAAAGTCCAAAGCCTGATAATCACAGGTTTTATTTTCCTGAAAGTAATGGGAAATTTTACAGTACTTTGTGGATTCTTGGTCTGGTTTTCAAAAGTGTTAAGATATCATAGCTCCTGTTCTAGTCAGTGTAAGCTGTTGCTGCTCAGCATATGTTGAAAGTAGGTCTTCAATCAAATTTATGCCATATGAGGCTTCTGAAAACTTGGGCAACCATTTTTTTAATTAAAAAAAAAAAAAAAAAACAAGAAATTGTGTATCTTCATCTGTGTGTTCAACTTCATTTCAGAAGTTCTGGTTCTACTTTTTTTTTTTCTTTCTAATGCATAAATGGATAAAACAAGAGGATAAAGCACATGGAACAGGGTAATTTTTGAACTATGATAAATGTGACTCAGTAAAATGAGGGAAAGTTTCACATCTGCCTTCAAAGCAGACAGAAGTTCACAGAGCAATCAAGATGCCCATGTACGAATCATAACTGTAAAGCCAGCCTCAAGCCCTTGCTTCTTCCCAGGCCTGTGAGAAGATGGGAGGAAGAGAGATGCTGGCAGGGTAAAACCCAGGAGCAGAGAAAGACTTAGATCCTTGTCTCTCATAGCATCAGTTCCCAGACTCCAGCAAATGTTACTGTTTTCACCAGGTTAATAGTCTGAGCAGCAAAACGCACTTCACCACCCTTGTCTTCTCTCTGTAAGCTGTGAGATAATGTTCAACACCTTCCTCCTCCTCCACTATATTTATCCTCAGAAGTCTCGTGGATGTCCCAGGATGCTTCTCAGCCAGTTGTGCAACACTCAAAGCCCCTGTTGTTACAAAAGAGCCTCTTTCAGTTCCTCTCAGCAGGCTGCTGGGCTATTGGTCTTCAAATCAAAAACAGACTTCTCTTGGGTTCCTCTTAGTATTTTAACGTGCCTTTTCCCTAGAGATGCTTCCCCTCCCCACATTTAAATTTTCTTTCCTCTTTTGCCAGTGCTAATGTTATGCATTAGATATTTGGCACAGCTGCGGTGACATCTATTTCCTCCTGCCTAACTTCAGCCTGCCTCCTGTTCCTGAATGAAAGCAGACTTCAGAGCACCCCTCCCATGTGGCCAATCTCTCTGTACCACACCTGCTGTCACCTCACCAAGAACACTGGGTGAAAATTTCAGAGACATTTCAGAGAAAATGTCTCTGAAAATGCCAGTGTGTAAATTAGAGTACCAGTAATGGACTACCAGAGAAAGCACAGAAATGTGACATTACTAACACTACTAAAGGGTCTTCTAAGCAGCTTTTTCCTGCTCATGAGAAAGTAAACACTGTATCTGCAATGCAAGTATATAGAACTGGGGCTTTTGGAGGTCATATATTTCTGATTTGCAAACTATTCATTAGACTATTCTGACAATATCTTTTTTTTTCTTTTTTTTTTTTTTGTCTTTTTAATCTGGCAGAGCATGGACAATGTGACTTCCTAGTCATCTTCTTCCAGTCTCCCATCTCTAATAAGAGGCAAGCATCATTTATGAAGCACTTTGTTTAAGAAGTTTTTCCCCTCTTCTTGCTCCAACATTGAGTGGCTGAAGGAAAAAAGAGTAGGAGTTGTTGGAGGCAGTCAGCCTCAGACAAGAGCCTGAGGCAATAGTGACAGCCACTGCATCACATCTCACCATGATGTCATTGCCAGTCTGACACTTATGACACCTCCACCACGTTTACTTTAACTGAGGACATGTCAGGATCATTAAAGAAAGCTGCTGAAAATACTTTCTCGATACCTAAATTTCAAGATTTCTTACCCATAGCACATTGTTTTTTCACTCTCCCTGACTTCATCAGCTTACAGAAAAACAACATATAATACCTGATTTTGGTAGACTTTGCAGATGTGTTTACATCTTTCCTGTGGTTATTATGGTTCTTTGCTTTGAAAATGTGATCTGTATCGTTACTGACACTGTTTGCTTTAGAAGAGGTTCCCAGGCATACAAGAGGAAGAGAGCAGGCCCCATCTTCAAGCTGGGGAAATAAGGTGTGAGATAATTGACTTAGCCAATGTGGATTTGAAGCCCTACCCTATTTTCCTTAAGTTGTGAGATGAATGCAGTGGTTTCATTATGGTTACATAGATGGGATATATTGGTTTGGCATACGCACTGTGCACTTTATTGAGGATGTAGAAGGCATGAAGGTACCTTGGGGAATCTACCACCAAAGCCATGCTTCTGGAGCTTAACACTGCAGCAGTCCAATTTCCTAAAAATTACAGGGCCCCAGTGAGGGCAAACATCCATGCGTGGTGCTGGAGCAGGGCCCGGGGGACAGCTCAGACACAGTTCAACGGGAAACCAGAGGCAGCAGCTAATGAGTCTGCAGCACTGCACAGAGATGTGGGAAGTGATCTGTAGCAGCTGCAAACTGGAAACTGGAAAGAAATAGTGTAAAGGCTAGCTTTTCAGAGAAGTATTTTAAGGTGGATTTTTTTGAGAGGACAAAATTCAGTTTGATTTCCAAATTCTTATGTACCTAGGAGCAGATGAGCAGCACAGTTGGCTAGAAGGCTTTTCTCAATGTTTATAATGTAATAAAGATTCATTGGGTATGTTTGATCTTTCCTGTTAGTGTCTTGGTGTTTGTATTGGAGATATCTAAATCTTGCAAGTCTGGAGCCAAATATTATCTGTATGAAATCTTTGTCTCAGCACTACATCCTCCCTTGGAACATCATTCTCATGTAGTTGTTCTGTTGCCAAATTTTTGAAAACTCTAAGTAACATGCCTTTCACTGACTCTCAGCCAAATCAAGTAACTGAATGCTTGCAGTGTTTCTTAGATTCAGGTTATAAACTGCTGTACAATGATACTGGTTGCATTTACTTCAATTCTCTCACTTGCCCTTACTCTCCCATATGGGGCCAAATTTCCCCTCCTTTTCTGGTGCCTTCCCTTCCACCTTGGGGTGAATAATAGCACACATCTCGCAGAAACACAAATACATTTGTTTTAAGCACTGTTCATCACACTTCCTCCCCAAAACTCAATGTCCCAAAGTTCACATGCTGCATGTAGGGATGGTAAGGTAAAATCTGCTATTGACTTTGGCTAGTCAAGGATCCAGCATGCTTATTTCAGTGGGAGAGATGGAGATTCATTATGCATGAGGTGACTGGCAAAAAAAAAAAAATCCTTTTTCTTGTAAAAAAGTCTAAAATTGAAGAACTTCAATGGTACAGGAGGTGAAAGGATATGAAGACTAAATCAAAGGCCACTGCAGTGAATGAGGAGTTTTCCACTGACCAAAAAGCATCTGATCAATCTTTAAAAGCACAGAAGATCCATTTTTTAGATAAGAAAAAGTGAGGCCTGTTTAATAAGACTAGAGATGTAGAAAGTCTTCAGAGTTAAAAGAAATTAAGCAATCTGTTGTTTTTTTTTCCTGGTATGTAAGTGACAGTACAGCAGAGCAGGGTTATTTCAGGAGACAAGCTCACCAGTGACAAGTACCATTTATTCAGGTGGCTGATCCTGTGTGATTGCTGCATTAAAACTGAGTCTTAAATACCAGGACTGCTGGTGAAAACTATCTCTTCTAAGAGAGGTCCATTTCTAAGACCTTTTCATAAGGAACTGTCAGTGGTAGAAATCTCTCTAAAATGTCTAGAGATTTGCAAACCAGTATGCTAATTATGCTGTTGGTAAAGGCAAAAAAAAAAAAAAAAACCACCAGAAATTTGTCTAATATTGTCTCCAGAGAAAGGAAAACACATTTTTAGAAGCATCTTAAATTACAAGGTGAAGTTTTGGATTAGACATGTTGAGACATAGACTGAATATACTAGGATTATAAATGCCTCCACTCTTCAAGTTCCTAAAGATCCAAACATTTTTCATAAACAGAACACATCGCTGAGATTAGGCTTATAAGCCCTCATTTTTGGAGCAAAGATATTACATAGGACAATCAGGATATGATGAGGTGATAGCTGTAGATGTCCCTGTTCATTGCAGGAGAGTTGGTGTAGACGACCTCTAAAGGCCCTTCCAACTCAAACAATTCTATGATTCTATGATATTTCAAAAACACTTTGCAGAGATATAAATGATTATAAGAGGACAAAAGTGATGGCCAGCGTGGCTGAGGTAAATCAAACCTGAGCAAATATATGAGAAAGCCACCTGTATAGAGAATTCATTCCTGGTGAGCTGAACATGTTCTCATCCAAGCACTAACCTTCATGGATATGAGTATATGGAACGCAGCCTACAAATGCACCAATTTTAATGGTATCTATGTCTCTTTCTAGATATTTTAAAAGCATCATGAAAGATTCAACTTCAAACATGCTAGACGCAAAATCTTTTAAAATTCTGTTTGATCCAGCTATATCTGTAGTCTGCTACAGAGCTGTTAGACCTGAATTATCCTGGCAACCTTCATGCTCCAAAAACATAACTATTTTGTGAGGAGTGAGGGCTAAGTTTGCTCATATCTAGAAAATAAATATGCAGAGGAAGACACTGATGATATCACCTCACTTATCACTAATCCTCAGTGACCTTTAGGGTTTTTTCCTGTTTACCCGTCCTTCGCGAGCACTCCCTGTCTGTCTGCAGTCCTGGGGGGGGGTTCACTGCATGGCTCAGACAGACACATTCTGCTCTGCAGATTGTCTGTCTGCAGAGTACATCAGTGTCACTCACTGGGTACTATTACGGGTAAGTAACATGTCGTTTAGGCTATACAGTTTTGTTTGTACTATCTGGTTGTGCAATTGCAATCTTGAAGCAATTAATTATGAACATGCTTCCCAGATGATGTTTCAGATGAATGAGTATTCATGGTAACTACCATAAGTCTTTCATGATTTCATGTGTTCCATGAATATGTTTATAGTCATCCGAACAATAAATTTAATAAACAGATGAATAAACTTGATCTGCAGATTCCTAGAAACAAATTCAGGTCAAGAGATCCCTGAGCTCTAAGCTCTTTTCAATATGCTGATGGGGATTTCAGCATTTTCAAGCCTTGAAACATGCATTCCTCCCTTCTCTGTCCCCAGTAGAAAAAGTTGATTAAAACTATTGTTTGTATTCATGCACTCACCACAGGAGAGGAAGTTTGTGAACAAAGGACTGTAGGACAAGAGGTCTTGAGTTTAAAAGCCGGCTCTATTGACTAGTTTCTGTGACTGTAGGTCAGTTATGCGTAGAGACGCAGTTTCCTTGTCAATGTACTGTCTGTGTGTTTGCCTCAAGCAAATAACGGGCAAAAAAAATTCTCTGATAAAACTGGCCTTTGGTAGTGGACTATCCGCAATCTGTTTGCAGTTTATTCACACTATTAACCACATGCCTCACTTTTCTTTGGATTTGTTTTTCATTTTTTTCGGTAACTGTGGAATGAGCACAACATAGCCCTTAGAACACTTTGTGGTCAAAGGTGTTGTATAACCACGAGTTATTTATTATGAAATGAATGCACTCTTGTTCAGCCGAACTCCAGCATGAATATCATATGACAGGACTGAGAAGAAGCTTGTTTATTCTATGAACCAAAGTAGTATTTGTCTTAATAAAATAATAACATCGTTCATTTATCTTCAGAAAACTGATCTGATATATCTCTTGGTTAAGCTTTAGGGCCAGATTTTTCAACCCTGATTCACCTTGCCAAGTATTTATCCATGTGAACAGTCCTATACAAAGTTCAGATCACAGTGTGTGGAAGAAAAGAAGGAACAGCTTATGACTTAGCCTCTATTCAAGACAGCCTAGAGTCTAGCAACAACATAGAGAGTTTAACTGAAATAATCTAGACAGTAATGTTCTTACATTGGAAATAATGTAACATTAAGCAAAAGAAAAAATGATTAGATTTGATTAAACAAAGATATGAGAAAGAGTAAAGACAACAGGGGTTCTTCCTGTTGAAAATACAGTGTTCCAAGGTGACCCTAGCAGAATTCTACATTGTAACAGCTTGAAGGAAAGAATGGGCAAGTTATTAAAATAATTTTCTGTATATTTCAAAAATTAGAATCAATAAATTAATAACATTGGACTATGCTGTGAGACTGAGCTACAGCACCTTCTTTGTTGTTCAAGCATCATTTCTCTGTGGGATAAGAAAAGATAGGGCAGAAGCATGGTAGTTTGTGTATGGTGAAATGCACTCTTGTTTAATGAAAGTGTTCTTTGACATGCCAGTATTACCAGTGCTAAAAGTCCTTTGTGGAATACTGTACCCATAGTGCTTAAGGGCCTTGACAATCACTGCAACAGACATTGCGTCACTTCTCAAAGTTATGGCATACATGTCGCAAAGATGTAAACAGGACATTCAGAATGGATGTTTCCACATTCCTCTGAGTGGCCACATCCTGGTCAGTGCTCATGAGATAAGCTAGACCAGCCAGGGCCTAGCTCATATGGCAGATTCACACTAGGGCTAGTCCTGAAGGGTTTTGTCCACAGATAACCTGTAAACAAAATTGTCACTATGAGCACTGTATATTACCCAGTTTTCAGTAATAACCACAGCTGCCAGGTGCTTCTACCCTCAAAACATCAAATTCAAATAAGATAGAAACATATTAAACAGAATGCAAAGAAATCAGAAAGAAAACTTGCATGTTCTTAAGTAGGGTCATGTTTATTTTTGGATTTTAAAGTGCAGTATATGAAAGTCTCAACTCCTTCTGTCTCCTACGCCCACATGTAACACATAGCTTTGGTTTCATGCTATGAAAACACCACTCCGATAGCCCCGCAGGCCAGTCTCCACCTTATTTTAAAGCCTTTGAACTGAAAAAGCCCCCAAACAAAGCAGCTATTTTGTGTTCCAGTTCTTTTTCTTTGAAGTTACTTTGCCATTATTTGCCCCCAGAGGGGTTCCACCAGAGCAGCTCTATTTTTTTCTAGCCTCACAGGTGTAGATAAAATTTCTCTATCCTCCTATTTTAGCACCAAGTACTTACCAAACAGTCTACAACAGCAACAAGCATTGCATCTGAAGGATTTATATCGGTCTTGCAACCTATCTTTGAGAAATAGCTGCATGCTGCTGTACCCCCTGCATGAAACACTTAACCTGAAGAGGCAAGGTGCTCTTACAGTTCCTATTGCTCATCAGGTCAAGCCATGGCTTACGATTTTGGTTCCTGAGGTCTTCAGTTCTGTGTGCTTTGGCCAACAGGTGACTGCTACATTGTAAACCCTCCCGCAAAGTTAAGGCCGTGCAGTGATGCAGTCATGGCTGGGGCTATTACTCCATGGCTGAGTGCTGTTAGCAAGCTTTCCTTCCTTCACTGATGCATTTTTAATGCCTGAGCAAATGAAGATTATTTGAATTGCTTCAACCATTTAAAATATTTATGCTGCTACGGAAGTCTTCAGGTCATAAAGAAATTGCTACTAATAGAAGCAATGTATTGCCAGTGTTTGTGATTCTTAACTTTTTCCTGCTACATGACTCATCCTACTCAAATACTTAGAAGTGAGTATTTTTATAAAGGACCAACTTCCTCTGAAAGGGTGCTTTGCTTAGGTACAGTCACGGAAAAGCAGATCCAAGAAACTGAATTGAGGGAATGAAACAAAAGGGAAAAAACCTGAAAGCTGTATTATTTTTAGACATTCACTTGCGCTATGTGATCCGTCAGAGAAACCAGAGGAAAAACAGCAAATTGAAAAATGTACACTCAAACTACATTCAAGATCTGACCTGGAAACTTGGTCTCTAAAATAGCGAAGGCCAGAAACATCTCCACACTTAGAAGCAGGAGCATCTGTGCTGGAGCTGCCTTCCATCTTGCTGCGCTGGTTTGGAGGGGAAGGGGTCTGCCTGCTGGGGCCATGCTGTGTCTCCCTGTGCTCCCCCAGCTTGTGGACAGGCTCAGGCCTAAAGCCCTGACATAGAAGGCACATAGAAACCTGGAGGTGTGCAGATTTGGATCTCTGACTTTGCCCCAGGGAAAAAAAAGAGCGTGACAGCAGCTTTAGATCTGAATAACACAGCAGGTTCCATCACTGCAACAAATCTTTCTGATGCATTTCAGAGTGCTTAAGTTGGGTTCCCTACCCCAGTTCTCTCCCTCCACCACCATCACCACCACCCCCCCCCATCTCAGCATGAGGCAGGACATTGTCACACCACAGCAGGCAGCACAACAGAGCAAACAGGAGGACATGCATCTTGCCATTAGAGGGGACACGGTTCATCAGAGCCCTAAAAGCTGTGTGTGAGCAGAAGCAGCTGCAGTGCAGGGAAGTCTGGGCAGCGAAGCGCTGCAACTTGCAAAGGGGGCAGGGGAGCAGGAGGTGCTGACACTCAGGCGTTGCCCCAGCAAGGAGGTTTCACAGCTTCAGTCAATCATCAAGTCATGGCTGTGCAAGGAGTGGTTTGTGCACTGGGGTTCTCCTTTGCAAAGTGAAAGCATCTACACTAGATACTACCACTACTTTTTGTGCTTGCATTTCCACAGAGCATTTATGGTAGTTCTGTGTTCATGAGCTGGAGAGTATTCTGAAACCCTGTGCAGGTCTCCAGCCTCATGCCTAGCAGAAAGCATGGCCAACGGCAGCAGGAGAGTTGCAACAGGGTGAAATTCCTGCTTAGTCAGCTGGAAGAAAAGGGGAGAACAGCCAGCAGCAACGGGCATCTCTGCACCTTTTTTGCACTGAATTTTTGAACTGTTACACCATGGCCCCCATGACGGGGCTGCACTGCATGGCTGGCAGTCCGACCATGCTGCTGCTGTTGGCACCATGATCCCCCATCTGTAGGCAAAGTTAATCAGCAAGTTCTACTACTGAGCCCAGTATGGGGCCCTGGGCAGCTTGATTTCGTGGCTGGCATCCCTGCCCAAGGCAGCAGGGGCAGAACTCAATCTTTAAGCTTCCTTCCAACCCAGGCCATTCTGTGATTCTGTGATTCTATGATTCAGTACAGTGCATCTGCAGAGGCACACTGGGAAGCCAGTGCTGCCTCCTCCCATCTGTGAGTGCATCCATTTCCTCTGGGCTCTGAACTGAGCCGCATGTGGCTTGCAGCCGCTCTGCTGTGTTCTGTGAGAGCAGTCCTGCCCGATTACAAGAAGCAAATGTTAGATGTCACATCCGGAGAAATGCCAACCTACATTATCAACAAGATACTCACAATTCATACCAGAGGAGATGCGTGCTCAGAGGAGCAGTAAGGAGCTGTGGCCATGGCTGTGGTTATAGCAAATGCTGTGGTCAGCATCTGTGTTTTTCAGTGACTAATCTTTCTGTCCAGAATCATGCAGAAGAAGGCGACCTAGCATGCAAGAATCTTATCTGTGGGAGGAAAGTTTATAACCAGACCTACCCTGAAGCACATCCTCACTGGTCAACAGAGGGGGATGGTAGGGGCAGGGGTGGCCCTCAGTGAGAGGGTCTCCATGCCCTGAATGCTGCCCCTGGCCTGCCTGGTTCCTGTTCCCAGCATGAAGGAGGGCGTTTTCTGCAAGTACTTGCAAGGCTCTGCCCATGTGAGCATTGCCAGAGCAGGACAGCAGTGCTTGTGGTCTCAGCAGTGCTCTCCTGCAAAGTGTCTCCACATTTCATATCACAGAATCATATCATAGAACAGCTTGGGTTGGAAGGGAACATAAAGGTCATCCAGTTCCAACCTCCCTGCTGCAGCCAGGGTTGCCAACTGTTAAATCAGGCATTAGATTAGGCTGCCTGGGGCCCTATCTAACGTGGCATTGAACACCTCCAGAGTTGGAGCAGGCACGATTTCTCTGGGCAGCCTGTTGTCCCAGCCTTGACATAAACAGCTGTATGCGAGATAGCACTGATCCTGCTGCAAAGTTCTTCAGCAGCAGTTTTTCCAGAGCATGTTAAGTAGCTGCACAAGAGAAAACACAATCTGACTGCTTTCCTTTTATTCTTTCATCTCAGCCTAAGCCTCTGTTTATTTCATTTGGAGCAGCCTACTTCCATTTTATTGTGGGGGGGGGAGGAAGGGGTAGCCTCCTTCATGTTAGCCTAATTGTTTCTGGGAATGTATCTTTCATTATTTCATTATTAGCCTAAAAAATTTATTCTAATTTAGTTTCCCAGCATTCACATGCTGTTTTCTACAATTTGTGTTGCACGCTTTACGCTGTCCTATCATTTAATTTCAGGATACATATTGTGTGTGACATGCTTCACAAAACACAGCTGCATTATATCTAAATCTGCCGAGGCTGAAAGCCCAGAGAACTGCACTGTCCTTAGTTGAAAATTATCCAGCAGTGATATTTCTGTAGTCTCTTTTAATTTGCTTTTTATGTTTGTTTTTGAAGTGGTATCTTGAAATAAAATATCATCATTTGTCTGTACATCAGAGCTCATCTGTGTAGATCAATTTCCACTCATAAAGCTTGAAATCAGACTGGAACTCCTAAAAGATTCTGGAGCACTTAAAATTTTCAAAGCAATTTAGTGGATTTTCAGTATCTTGAGTTATGAAGGTAAGTTTCTTTTTACTGGAGAAATAGAGTGACTTTTGATCGTCATGTGCTGATTACAAAAAGCAGCAAATCTAGTTTTCAAGCAAAGACAGAAGAGTGCAAAGCGTAGTGTTCTTTTGCTGAAACATTTTCAAAATCAAATAAAGTTGTGAACATTTTCTTTCTGCAATATGGAACACTCACTTATAGAATTAAATAAGTCATGGCACAGACACTGTCCTTCAGAACAAATATTTCATCATTTAAAATGTTTCCTGCTGTGGTACATCAACTGACATTGTCAATATTGGCAGTGTTTTGGATAGTCTGACACAATAAGTTTGCCAGGCTGTAAGCACCTCACCAGTTGGCCTGTTAGACTCTGCCCAGTTTTATTTAGAAGCGGAAGCCAACATAAAAATCTTTAAATTATTTAAAAATACCCCTGGATTTTAAAAGCCTGCAGTATAAGACAGGAGTTCCTGGTATGATTTTTCCCCAGTGGCACTGCTGTTGTTAATGAATGTGTGTGATACAACCTATCAGGTCAGTGAACCCAGCTGGAGATGTCTGCACTGACAGCCCTGGAGGGCTGCATGCCCACAGGGATCCCACAGGGCCGAGCGTCGCGACAGCGCAAAGCACCCGGCCCTGGAAATAAAACACATTAACCAGCTCTGACTGTGCTTCCTTCCTTGCCTTGTAGAATATACAATATTTATGACTGAGCTTTATAAATGAATATCTGAGAGGTTTCTGTGCTAGTTAGAGCAGCGCAGCCTTATTCCGGGTGATTCATTCATTGAGTCAGGCAGCCATGCATGCAGTCATTCATAAGTAATGTCGTGCTTCCCTTCAGCATGCAACAATGATTTACCTCCCTGCTGCCTTTCAGTGTTTGTTCAGCAAACACGCTAAGCTAAAGAGTGCCCATTTCAAACTCTACCATTATTATTAAAGAAACAGCGTTATCTCGATGCATGCCTATGGGTTGCAGTGCAAGGAGGCAAACAGCTATATCAGTAGGAACTGACTGCAGCACTTGGTCTGACCCACACATCCCAAACTCTTTCTTCATCCATCCACAAGAGGAAGCTTGTACTTACAACTTCTGCTCCTTTGACACTGTTGCCACAAGAAGACTTATAGTAGCAGCTTCGTTTTCAAATTCACCGGGACTCTTAGAAGAGGTCTGTCAACTCATCCAAGCCTCATGAAACCTGGGGCACCAGGATTCAATTTGCTGTTATCAGAGGTGTTTTTTTTTGTTGTTTTGCTAATTTCTGCAACAGGGAATAAAAACATGCAGAAAATCACAGAGCAAGTATGAGCTCAGACAAGTTTGAGCACTTAAGGAGCCTATGAAGAATGAAGATCAGTCCAGAGCTGTGGATTGAGCAATAACATGTGTTTGATTTTTGTAAAATCATAGAATAGGGCACTAGCATTATTACACAAATAAAAGAAGTGAGGCACTTTGTCCAAGCTAACCTTTTTTAGTACCCTCTCCTCTAATGGAGAGAGAATAAGTTTATACGGAATTAAACCACTATGTGATACTGTGTAGATGATTGGTGAGTCTCCTGGTACCAGCTAATCTCTGCTCACAGTGGAATAACAAGGTCAACATAAGTAAATATCAACAAATGCACAGCTCATGGCAACAGTCACAACTAACAAAATCCAGAGTCACACACGGTTTGGGTGAAGAAAAATGTTTATGCAGCACAAGTGCCTTCTTCCCATTTTTGGAGGGGAAGAGATTTTTTTTCCTCATTTCTAAAGAGACTTCTGAGCCGGACAAGTTTCAGTTGAGAAACTTGACCCTAAATAATATTTTATTTCATGTAATTTCACAGGAAAAAAAGGAACTGATTGTTAAAAAGATTGCTGGGTGTGACATGCTCGTACATCCCAGACATCTGGGATATCACAATTAGAAATCCTTTGTGGACATATTTTCATCAGTCACAGAAAAGACAACTCATTTTTTCCTGTTTTCTCAAGATTTCAAAGCTCTTCACTGTATCTTTAAGCATAAATCATTGAATTATGTTTCAAGCTTAAGGAATTTCATGCTTTGAAATTCTTTTGAAGTTGGCAGATGATTTTATTTTTCTGTTTTGCTTTTTTAATTTTGTTTCTTGAAAAGGAACTTCAGTTTATCATCCATTATTGTTCTCTTTCATAGCTCATCAAAAGACACCCTTATGAAAAGGTACATATTCTTGTTAAAGAATAATGTTTTGAAACACTCTACTGTATTTTGAAAGCCTTGGTAACAGCATGACTTTAAAAATACATGTTAAATTATTTATCTTTCCTCATTTTAATCAGATTTTCAAGGAACTTAATTTTTTTATTTGAATTTTTGTTTCCTTAATTTTGATATATCTAATATATCGCACCAGAAAAGCAGTTGTATTTCCCCCCTTTTTTTTTCCATTGGCTTTTAAGTTCTGAAGCATTTTAATTTTAAGAATGTACCATATGGCCATTTTTCAAGGTAGCAGTCTATTGCTGATCTTAACAGTTCATAAGAAATAATTTGAAGGAAGAATTCTCTGCAACTGCAGAGGTTACAGGCTCTCCCATGTTATGGATTTACTGCTGTCTTGCTGAGAATTATTTTTAAGGAAAGACAAATTTTCCACTTATCAAGTAATTTTATTAAGTGGACAGAAAATGCAGAAAATGCAGATCGCTTCTCAGAAGGATCAAATACCTAAAATATTTTGTTCAGCTGGGGTACTTTGCTTCTCTGCACATACAAGTTTTGCATCAAACTCCTTCCAAGTAATTAAATGAAATAGGTATGCTAGTGCTGTAAATACTTCATTCTTACTTTAAATTATTTCAACCTGATTTTGTATACATAACAAATGAGAGAAACAGCCCTCCGTTGCTATGATTATACAGCATCCTGACTTGGTAGTGTACATCTCTCTGAAGGACCGTCTCCTCAACTGAAACACGATGAAACAAATTGAGAGATGTATCAAAAACATGAGACTGTGGATGGGATTGGAGAAAGATGAGCCTTGTAGTATAGTCATGAACATGGGATTTTGCTAGTTGTTTGAACTAGAGATTTACAACCTCACATACTTTTATACACTTCTCCGTACTCTGATATTTGACAATAACAGCCCTTGAAGTCCACTATACTTGACCATAATCACTTGTCCAAGACACAGTGCAAGACCTTGGTACACACAGATTATGTGTTTACTTCAGTAACACTATTATGTTACGTACAGTGATAAATGTTACAGTAAAAACAATAGCTCCTTTACTGGCCAATACTTTGTACCCAACCTGGCCACTTCTCTACATAGCTGGGTACAGAACTACAGTTAGAGCACAGACTGTACCTCCTTGCTGATAATGCAATATTTGCAAAATAAATATTAACTTGACAGAGTTTTGCTGTACTGATTTTACATACGTATCTAATCAAAGAACTTTAATGCCAATGTGTTCTCTGTGCTTGAAGCAGAACAATGGAAAGAACGGTGGAAGGACAATCAACTCCCCATGTTACTTAACACTAATACAATTATTATTGTCAGTGTAAGCAACAATAACCTGTTTTGTGCTTCAGTGCAGAACCCTAAGTGAGGTTGGATCACCCTGGGGTAGGCAGCCCAGCTTCTTGTCTGGACAAGGTTTATGTCCTCCTAAAAGACTGAAGAACAATAAATGATAAAGAATTGTAAATGTTATAATTGCCTCAATTTTTCAGATGAGGAAGTGGAGCTAAGAAGCCTAAGTCTGCATCAGCTCTAGGGAGTGAACCTAGAGCCTATGATTTTGAAATATCACTGTTTGTCAGAAAGTGACTTATATAGGCCAGTACAATAACTCCTGCCATCACAACATCCTTTCTGTTTCATATTTACTTGACTTTACTTGCCTTTCTGAAACCCTAGCAGTTGTCCACTCTTTCTGTTCTGACCTTGTGTTCTTTGTAGTGAGAATGGCTGAAGAGAAGTTGTGGCCAAATTAACTGAATGCAAATCTGCAGGGTAGGAGCCTGCCATGACTGGGGCATATAAACAGCCAGTATTTCCTTCCTCACAAAAAAGTGCTCTTGTTCTTTCTGAAGCAAATTAGCCTGTCTATACAACTCATATCTGGAAACAAAAAAATCTGTGCCTTTTCTATATAGCATGGAGATAAGTTCTGGTAACACTGAATTTATCTACAAGATACCAGTTTTTAGCAGGACAATGCTAGTGAGGACACTGGCTATTGAAACCATTTTAAATAGTTTGTACTGCGCTGAATCTCTCTTCATTAATTTGTTGCAAGCTATCTAAATCTCAGGTTGCAAATTTTGTGGAGCAGATGTTGTTTTAAGATTATTAGTCTGGAAGCAAAGTGTCATCAGATCCTCTTCAGAAACCTGACCACAACAAAGAGGGTGAATAATCACCAGTATGAGTCCATAGAACAAGCATGTTTCATATACCAACCGCTTTAAAGCACAACCTCAGTCATCAGGGCATTCCCAAAGATGTGCATTAACAACTCCTCTAAGAAGCAGGATAATATGGGTTGAATGGCGTTTCTGCTCTACTTTTCATTTTGAATCCATTCAGGCACCTTGAAGCCACATGTAGAAGCTGCAGTGACACTCACTGGAGAAGGCTGAGCTGATTACTTTCTGCTTCATGGGCTGCTAAGACTCCAGACACCATGTTCTTTATGGTACTGATTACCCTTGTATTTTAGCCTATTAAGCATTGCAGATCTGCTGAGCTATCCAAGTTTTATTCAGAAAGCTAAAAACCTGTACCATCATCCAGCACTCCACAGATGCCCCAGATATTACAGCAGCACAATCACTCTACTGTTTAGAGTACTTTGTTCTTGTCTCTGTGAATTATGGGGTGTCACATCATGGAATGTGTTGCTAAAGTGGGAGGAAACCCAACATGACATGGCATAATGGGCCTGCGGGTACAGGGAAGAGGGTGGGAAGGGAAATACAACTAGACCTGTATCTGACAAAAAATCAGTGACCAAAAATTAAGTCAAACAGTTACTTGTATTTTATCAGACCATGTTAAAAAAAAAAGTCAGTTCATGTTGCAGTAACCTAAAAGCACAGTAATTTGATTTGATAATTGTAAAAACTTAGACTCTGTATCTTTATTTGTATTTCAAATAGATAATAACTTCTGCTGATCCAAAAGATATCACACCTTGTTGACCTTAGCAGCCTCTGTTAAACTGAAATGTTCTGTAGAAGTCCTTCAGACTCACCAAAGTTTGGAACAGAAAAGGCTGAGCTTCAAAATCCATAGGTTTCCATCAGTATGTATGATTCCACCAGTGTATGATTGCCCACTGCTTCTGGACTTACAGCTTCTTGCAGGCAAATGCTCCCAAGTTCCACAATCTGTCCTGGAACCAGAGCTTCTTTTCCCTTTAGAGAGGATTTCAACACTTGTAGTCCTTATTCCACAGCAGATCAGAACCAATAGTCAAAGTGCTGAAATCGTTTGTGGAATGGCTTTACCTTTTTCCACATAACTCCTCTGAAATACTATAGGAGGAGCTAAACAAACTGGAGATCTGCTGTTGCAATGGCACATAAGATCAGTTCCATGGGATACATTTGGGTTTTAGCCACACACCAGACTCCTGTCCCCCTTTTTCTCTCTTCACCTGTCCCCAAGTACTTACAGCAGCACGCAGTGAGGAGTCTCTCAAGAGAGGCATATGTTAGCCTGCAGCCTTACTGTCCTCAAGAGAGAAGTACTTTCCACATCCTAGAGTAATTGTTTTTAATTGCAAAACATCCTCTGCCTAAATAAAAATAAGATTCCCCTTGGCAGATTTAGACAGGCCGATGATTATTTATTATTTGCAATATCATTACACATAGGAACTCAGTCATGAATCAGAATCCCGAGGGCCATCTTGCTGTGCATAGCTGAATCTAAATGTAGTTTCATAGCCTTCCATTTCTGCTCAGGTTTTTCAGTAAGTGGGTCGTTGTTTTAGAGAAATAGGTGCACACAGCAAAGAGCACTGGAAAGCCATTTCCTGCAAAGTGCATGTCTTCTATTAATGTTAAACTTGTCCCATTGAGTGTTTTTGAGTGATATGTACAGGGTTAGATCCTGAGAGTAGAAAAAAGGGGTAGAATAAACATTTCTGATGGCTGAGGAGCTTTCAGAGGGCAGAGAGAAAAAAAAAATCAAACTAACTAGCAAAAAAAAAAAAAAAAAGTGAAAACACCAGAAAAATCAAAAAAAGAAAATTACAATGTCTATTAACCATACTGTAACCATATTGGATGCAAAACTTTTTGCACTTGTCAGTCCCAGTTCTTACTTCAGTTTCGTTTTCAGTATGTCTGATAAACTTTCAAAATGAAAGTTAGTGTACTTTTTTGTGATTAATCACAATGATCCAACATTTTCTTTCAGTTCTTCACTTGTTTCTGAAAGGTAACTCAGAACAGAAGAGCTACATGGTACTATGTCCCTGCAGATTTAAAGAAGACTTTTTCTCCTCAGTTCCAAGACTACCATCTCTGACAGGTGCACACCAGAGAGATTCTTTCTAGTTCTGTGTCTAGCCCCAGCCCCCACCAACAGAAAAATCTCTTTGGAAACAATCATTACCTCTAGAAAAAGACTTCAGTTACCATATACTTTCCCAGCAATCTAAGTGCTTATAAAATAATTTTAGTAGGCCTCCAAAGTCTGCCTGTAAGGGCACTGACTGATGACTCACCCTTGTGTTGCAGACAAGAACTAAAATGGAACAGAATCAGCAACTCACTGCCTCTTTGCTGAGTTGTCAGAAATCTCAGAAACCATAGCTCTGAATACGAGAAAACAAAAGCAAAAAAAAGCAAAGTAAATCTCCCTGCTTTCCAGACAACAAACCCCATTCAGCTTTGAGGAATTACTTGCTGGATGTCTTCTTGGACACAAGTTTAAAATGTATTTTAAATGATAAAGGGAAGACTTAATGGTATTGTCTGCTTCCTGGGCTAACATCAGCACCCTTAACTTTGTTGTTGTGTGAATGTTTATAATAGGCATCAGCTCTGTTTTTCTATATTTTCCCACCTATTTGCCAGTTACTATGTGAAACTTTGCTATGTTTTGAAAAGATGATTTAGCAGGATCAAACAGATGTTCCTTCTGCATGGAATCTTCAGCCTGGGGGAGCAAAGGATGGACATTTGTTCTTGTGGCTTTGAATACATTTCTATTTACATGCAGTCCTTCCAGTGATGGGAACGGAACTTCTCCTTCCAACAAGCTTCTGAGACTGGATGCAAAATATCAATGGGAAAAAATTAATTTCTCAGGTGTCCAGCCAACATATATTTCTCTTAGGCCCAGGGACATGCAGCTCCCCAAAGTCAGAATCTAGGAAAGAATTGTCCATCTTTCAGTTTCTTTGGATCTTTGAAATCTTGAGGAAATTAATTTGCCTTTTTATGTAGCACGGTTCACCAGCTGCCATAATCTGTGGAATTTTTAATGATTTTTTCTTCCAGGCGTTTTGATCTCTTTTGTCTTCGGACAATAGCAAATCTGGTAGGTTGGTTTGTTTCCTTGGGTTTTGAGAACTAAGGCAGTTGATCTTACATGATTTCACAGGAATGAAGAGCACTGTGTTAGATCAGGCCAAAATGATACTGGATGAAAGTTAAATAACTAATTCCCAGCAATGACCTGTAGTGGATGCGCAGGTGGGAGTATAAGAACAGGTTATGTAATACTTCTCCACAATACTTTCCCAACCTACAGAAATCTGCTGTGCAGGGACTTCTTGAACCAGAAACTCCGTGTTTAGTAACAATACACTCTTCTTGGTTTTTTATTTAATGAAGTGAATGTATCTAATTACTTACTGAACTCGTGGAAACTTCTAATGTCCTCAACACATCATCCCATCCCCAAGGAGCAAGATAGTCAGAATTTGTTGTTACTTTAATTTAAAAGTTATGACACTTTTTCATGTTGTTGTTAATCAGGCTATTATGTTACTTTCCATATTATGGACAAAAATTTAGTGCCCACAAAATTAATTACATTTCATTTTTTGCTCAATAAATATATTTTTTTCTGTATCTGTGTTTTCTTTGTTAAGCAATATAGAAAAGCAAAATCAAGGAGCCTTCTAAGCTTACACACGTTACATTTTTAAATTTTCATCAGAACACAATATAATCATATAATTCATCCACTTTTTGCTTTTGGTCACATGCAGATTCTGAACAGACTCTTTTTGGATCACAAGGAAGAAATTCTTGCTAAACGGAATGTGATTCTTCCTCAGGGCAATAGGCTATATACAGAGATTTTTCATCACAATAAAAACTGCTTCATTTACTGCCAACCATATGTAAAGCAAGAAGAAAAGTCTGGCCTTACTGACTCCTAGGAGACTGAAAGTGGAGACTGAATGGAAAATACATACATTATAAATATTCTTTTTAAAACCATTCTACAAGAGGAATTGAAAAATATATTTAAAAACTATGTAGTCAGGGATGCAAGTATATATCCTTTTGAAGACTGTATTTTGAAGGTAGATTGGTGGATTATCAGTCTAGAATTCTAGCATACTGCATAGTACAGATGGGCAGTCTTTTTTGAATCCACTTGTACCTTAAGCCCAAATTTATCCAGAGTGACAACAGTGATTCCATGCACCTGACAATCTGAAGAGTAGGCTGGTTTGGGAAAATTGTGTGAATTTTTACAGCAGTTTTTAGGCCTTTACAGTATCCAGAATATCCAAAATGTCATTTTTTTCCCCAAAAGGCCAACCTGATCTCAAACACTGATGATACACTTGGTTCTCTAAAGCATTCATTTGATATATTTCTGACCTGCCATTCTTAGTGATGTGGCCATTAGTGGTTTGAGGCTTTCATTTCTGAGTATATCCTCTTTGTTATCGTATGTAAGGATTAATTTTGTTATATATTACCACTAAAGGAAGAGACTTCTAATTGTCTACCTTGCAATTCTTTATCTGGGGTATAAAGGCTTAGTGTGAACTTTATCCTAAAGAATGTGGAAGAAACACATGGCAAAAGAGAAAAAGCATATCATGTTCTTGGATATGAGAATGTTGTGTGATTTTCTCTCTTTTTATATTTTGACCAGATATTTTTTGTTTGGTTTGATGTAGAGTGTGACAGACTTGAAAAATTAAGTAAATCTTGCCTTGAGGAAGGAAGAGTACTAAAGAAGCTTTCAGATCAAACTATCAATTATATAACACGACTCTTTGCATATGTATATACTCTAGAATATGATTGTGTACTCTGGTATTTAATTTTTTTTACAAAGAATGAAAATGCATATAAATTCTTGCAGATTCTGTTGCAAAATAAACTGTTGTCCTGGTTTTGAAACTTTTCCCTTGGGAAATACACTGGGCAGGACCCATACAAACCTAAAAGAACTAATACAATCACAGTAGTTGACTGGATGCAGTTTGTTTTATTAAACTCTGTGATTAATTTTTGTCCTTACAGCATATTACTGATGTTGTGCAGCATTATTTATGCTGTGTTGTTCGCATCTTTCATTAGACCACTGATGCTTATAACCCCATTTCTTGCAGTGGCACTACATCTCGGTCATGAGTCAGCAAGACTAAGGGTATGGAAGTAGGAGGCAAGAATCTCTGTCTCTGAGCACTCACCTGCAGCTCAGCCTGGGTGCATAACAGGTACTGGTACACTTTCCAAGAGATCTATTTCATTGCATAAGCAGAGCTGCTCCAGGAGGACAGCAGCAGTGGGTCAACTGTCATGGCCCTCAAGATCTCCATGCTGCCTATATTTGACACTCCTAAACCCTACACACATCAGACATGCAACAACTTTACTTTTTTCAGGTATTTTGCTAGACAAAAAGTGAAAACTGGTTGAATAAGGTGGCATTCACTGCAGTGAGACCCCATCTCCATGCCACTGAGGCAGATACTGAACAGAAATAGGGACACAGTGGGGCTAATGGTGCTCAGGATCAAGATGGGTAATGCAGGGTTGAGCAGAAAACATTGTCATGAAGCCATCCCTGTAACACTGGTGTTTTGGGTAACACATATATTTCAACTCATAGGTTGGCTGATCTAACTAGTGGTAGCGGTGTCTTGCTTCTCTCTATCCCTCTTCCCTCTTCTGACAAGGACAATTCCCTGCACTCCCTATACAAGGGATTCCACAAATTTGTTACCAGGTACCCTGCAAATTTAATTTGTTTCCTTCTTTGCCCTAATTTGGTATTTTTGTTGTCATTCAGGTCAAAAATCTGTCTGCCTTTCTCACAGGATCAATACAAGCTATTGAGAGAATCATTCTAAATGTCAAAGGAGGCAGATCCTGCAACCAACTCTCAGCTTCACACTAAGTACTGAAAGAATACAGTGAGTTTGTATATAATGATATTTGCCCTTGCATGAAGATCTCCCTTCATGGAGTGGCCCAGCAAGTGAAGCTTTTTACTAATTTCACGGAAAGCTGGCACTTGCCGGTGGACATGGATTTGAACCTGAAATGAAAAGTGGTTTAAGTTACCTCTGTTTCACTCTTACAGCACTACTCCCCTATGATCTACATCTAAGATAAATTGTTCTTCTGTGGTAACGTTACTTACCTTAACAGTATTTCTCAAAACAATAAAGGTCGTGTTAGGAGACAATAAAATGCATCAATTCAAATCACATTAGCCCTACAGAAACACAGAGATGGACTTCTGTGGGGTTATTCTGGGAGGACGCCACTTTTGAGGTTAAGAACTACACATCCAGCATTTGTCAGAATTGTGTTCAAAATCCCTTTGCTGGCTGCATGCCCTGGAGCAGCAATCACAAATTAAGGAAAATACAATAAAAGGTCAAAATACTAAAAGTTTCGGTGACCATAACTCATGCTCAATGGGAAGCTAACTAGCTATTTTAGAAGCACCTTTTTACTGTTCTCTATCAGTATGCAAATGTTAGTCCTACAGTGCTGGAGAGCCATAATTCTTAACAGAGACACATTTTCCCAACAATGAGAAATTGCCCAAATTATATTCCAAATGCCTTATGAATAGGAACCATGATAATTTTGCCATTGAAATCTACAGGCAGTCAAACCACATTAATTTTTATTTTTATTTCTTTAATGTAAGGCTCCAGCCTGAAGTATTTTATATTATTTTGGGGGGTGGAAAGGGAAGGCATAAGAAAGAATTGCTGTTACAAAGTGCTTAGAACATTTTTTTTAAGCCAGCACCCAGACCTATGCTCAAGGGACTAACACTGCAAGCTGCCATTCCCCATCACAGCAGTGGAAAGAGTGATGTGATATGACTTGGCTCTCAGTCCAGCCCCTCTGCAGTAAGCGTTTTCTGTGACAATCCTCACCTGGGTAGACCAGTGGTACCCTGAAGAGCTCAGCATGGTGGGAGGCAAGGATGTCAGAGCAACACAGGAGGAGAAACATGTCTCAGAGGCAGCCATTTGATACCTGAACTGCCTTTGGCAAACAGGAGGGTACCCACTGCACACACCGAGAGGGGAACATCGGCTGCAGGGGACCTGGAGCATGGCAGGACATCACCTGTCTCTTTGGTAGAATCTACATGCGTGCTCACATCTAAGTCTGTTCTTCAGTTCAAAGCCAGCAAGCCATTTCTCTTCCTTGTTTACTGTCCTCCCATCACCTGGGGTGAAGCACACTCTTTCTTTGTTCCCTCTGGTTCCATGTAGAAGATCTTCACACCTTAAAAAACCTCTCTGTCTTTGGAACGGTATCTGGCCACTGACATTACAGCACCCACACTAGTTACGCATGCAGTGTATTTGTTCATTTAGAAGTAACATAAAACTTAAATGTGCCCATGCTGGGATCTAATGGTTCTATTGATTTATACCATAATTTAATTGATTACTAACATAAGTATAAAGCTTAGTATGTCAGGGCAATTTTGCTCTTTAGTCCTAACACGCACTGTGATAGCAACAGCTGTTCACATCTCCTCTCAGGACACAAACAACTTGACCTGGATTCATGTCTGGATGTGAAGCCTCAGTCTTTGCCTCCAGTGCTAAGAAAATCCATGCTTGTGGGTGGCTACCACATGATGGCAAAAGCTCGGCTGTCTTGGAGCATGATCTGTATTGTAGCTTTCCAGCCTGAAGTGAACTAGCCCCAGCCAACCACAGGCCCACTGTTAGTATTGTGATGAAAAATGGTTTCCATTATCGCTGGTGATACACATTTGAGGCTTTCTTTATCTGTAGAGCCTGAGCAACCAAACACTGTTTTGGGTAGACAAACGCAGATGCATTAACACTGCAGTCTCTTATTTTCAAGTTTTTGGGAAGAAAATGAATAGGATGTAGCTGCAATTTCCTTGCTACGTTTTTCCAGAATGCAATGTTTTCTCCTAACTAATTCCTGTGCCAGTGTTACTCTGGCTGCAGCTAGTGAAAGTTGCACTGACAGTCTCAGGAGCAAATTAGCAGCCTCTTTCACACCCCAGCTTCTGTCTTTTAACAACCTGTGCTCTGTGATGATTGTACCAGCATTGTTTGCCAACTGAAGCCTTAGAGTACCCATTTCTGCCATGGAAGTACATCAGCAACACAGCATCCTGCTGCCTGCAGTGCACCTTCAGAAGAGACAAAAAGCAGTGGTGCTGGCAGCAACAGAAGAGCATGTGGGAATGCTGGGACAGGGACGATTATGGTGAAAAAAATACTGAATTTATATAAAACTAGTGTTTTTGTGAAATATACTTTAGCACGGATGTTTGAGCCAAATGGGACAAAGACATTCTGGCCTTAAGACTCATAATCATAGTATTTGAATAATTTTTACAGTTTTATATGAGAAATACTAGTGCTTAAGCACAAGGGAAGATATCAATGGGTCAAATAACTCTGTTTATGAATAGAAATAATATTTGTACTTTGACATAGAGATGTTTTTTCAGGAACTAGACAAATAGCCCAAAGCATTTCCAGAATAACGCCTCTCCAGTCATCCAAACTCTGCTCTCACTGGATGAGTACTGTGCTGAGAAGAGCTCAGGATCTCCCTTTGAAAATCACCTTTGAGTCAATGGGCTCCGGTGAGTTCCAGACCAAACTATGTGTACAGCACTCTCTGCAGGATAGAATTGCACAGGTGTTTTACTCTTCTGCCTGCAGGTTCTTCTGATTAAAATTTACTTGGGGTCTTTTGGTCATTTGGAAAAGGCATTGGGTTTATAAATTATAGAGCAGTCTCCCTGCCTCACAAGCAGATGTTTGATCATTGGCCCGTGCCTAAACAGTGATGCTAACCTAAAGCCCCTGTGTTCTTTTCTCTTCATGCAGAGCTTCACACAGAGGAGCTGAAAAAAGGATTTCCAGTGAAAAAAAGCCTTCCACAGGCAAACAAACCCAGAGTCTTTCACATCTGAGCTGTCATTATAAAAGAAAAATACAAATGAACCCAGGAATATAATACAAATTTATAGTCCTAATGCTTCCAGTGAGGCCAAACAAATAGTCTTAAGAGACATGGTTTGTGCATTCTGTGCTTCACTTAACCTCCTATGAATTATTAGCCCACTGCTGCATACAATAGAGATACCCAACTGGTCCTATTTTACATTAAGTAGTTGTACCCTAAGCCATGGCTAAATGCACAATAAATTGCAGATTAAATCTTAAGAAGCTGTGTGATCTACCAGATAAGGCACATGACTAGGATCCAGAAGAATTGGATTCTGCTCCTGGCTGACTCCAGCATATCTATCTCTCCTATCTGTGCCTCAGACTCTCAGTCAGAAGTGCAATAGAACAGCTTTCTCAGAGCAATGCTCTTTAATGTATACAAAATTATGTTACTGCAACTTGCAAAATGTTTGAGGGTATACCTGCCTTTGCACATCAGAAAATGACAATGGGATGTCTCTGCTCCAGGAGTGAGTAGCTCTAAGAGCAAGTGCCCCTGTACTCATTTCCTGGGCATGTGACTAAGACACTGAGATACCGAAAGGTGTGCAGTATAATTTCCCTCTTTTGTTTTCTTTCAGCAGTGCAGCCCTTTCCTTGCATACCAGTTATCTGCATCCTTGTTTCAGGAAAACTCTCTCTCTGCAGTAAAGATCTCCACCAGAACCACTGAGTGTTCAGGGCAGGGGGAGCACAAAGAGGGGAAAAAAATGATTCAGTGTGTTTCCCTAGATGAAAATATAAATGCCTAGCCAAATGAGCAAGCTTTTCTTAAATATCTTTACCCAGTGTGAAGAAGATGATCATAGAATCATAGAATCATAGAATCATAGAATCATAGAATCATAGAATCATAGAATCATAGAATCATAGAATCATAGAATGGCCTGGGTTGAAAAGCACCACCATCTAGTTTCAACCCCCCTGCTGAGTGCAGGGTCACCAACCACTAGACCAGGCTGCCTAAAGCCACATCCAGCCTGGCCTTGAATGTCTCCAGGGACAGGGCATCCACAACCTCCTTGGGCAACCTGTTCCAGTGCGTCACCACCCTCTGAGTGAAAAACTTCCTCCTAACATCTAACCTAAACTTTCCCTGTCCTAGTTTAAAACCATTCCCCCTTGTCCTATCACTGTCCATCCATGTAAACTGTTATTCCCCCTCCTGTTTATACATTCCTTATGATGGTTAGGTGCAACTTGTTGCACTGTGGTCCTACTGCCAAATGAAGCCTACAAACAAGGGTTTGTACTGGAGATCACTTCTACATTTCCATCAACCAGTGATAACGGTCACAGAGTATACCTCCCTTATATAGAACGTCTGCAGATCACCTTAGCCTGGCTCTTCTCTGCACTGAGAAATAGAGAAGCACTTTCAGCTTCTGAAAGGTAAGATTCAGTGCTTCATTTTAAGTACAGTGAAGTTTTGATTCTATCACCCCTTTTGGATTATTCCTTCTTCTTTATCATCTAAACTCATTCCATCACACTTTTTTGGCCATGTGTTTTGTATGCCTCATTCGTTCTGAAGAAAACGTCTTTATCTAACCATGGTACCAAAGCATATCCTCAACATGCCACATTTTTTTTAATAAATATTCATGAATTTCCCCTCTGTCCACTCAGTTCCACAGGGTGGAGCTCCTTTAAAGCATCCTACCAGCAATTTCATTACCCACTCCCAAACTTCCCTTTTCTGCCCATAAAAAAAAGTTGTTACAACACTTATTGTGCCATTTCACCATCATCTTGAGCCTGCAATAGAGAACATTGCCAGTAAAAAGGGCTCCTCTCTACCACCCATACAGATTGCTCCTTTGAGCCCCTTTCTTGCCCCCGACTTATGCCAGCAGAAACAGTTGTGTGGCAGCACACTGAAGAATCAGGAAGCTGACGTGGCTAAAAATAACTATATTTTGCTCAGTTAGCTGTTTTCTGCATCAGTGCTTATGCTGGGCTGGAGTAGCTGGTTAAGGGAGGTGGCACAGGGGACACGGAAACAGGAATTATCAGCTGGAGAAAACAACAGGGCAGGGTTGGCTCTTTTGGCAGCGCTTCTGGTTTCTGCTGCCTTCAAGTGTTTGTAAAGCCATGGTGCCAAGCCCTTAGCCCTGCTGCTTCTCATACAAAGATGCATCAGCTCATTGTTTCCTTGTGCCCTTCTGTCTCACTGTTTCTGTCCTGCTGCATCTTGCCTTAGCAAGTTTTCATTAGAGGGGGGAACTGCTGCCATTTGACTCAGCAGATCCCATACTGCTGTCCAAGGAAAATCACACCATCATTTACACAGGGGAAAGGCTACATCCCATCATGGTCAGTGTGGCATCTGGCATTGGTGTGTTTAGTTTTAGTTTTAAGACAAAGTCAATCTTTTTGTCTACCAACTGGCATGGTAAATTTTTAGAACATGCTGGATTTTGCATGGTGATTAAAATAAAAATACTAACCGTTACAGTAACAGCAATAGATAGTACACGTAGTAAAAGAAATGTTTCAGCTAACCCCAAATGCATTTATTAAAAAAAAAAAGTTGTAATATTTCCTCATCAAGAAAAAAAAATCGGTTTCCTGTAATTCTTAAGATAGATTTGCCTTGGCACAGATGTGCCTGCACAAACAAACAAACAAACAAACAAAAAAGGTTTACTGAGATTTTGCCTCTCTCTTCTTGGAGCACCTAAACTTAAAATGCACTTTTTCTCCCTGAGCTTCCAGGCAGTTTTCCATATGCCATTTGAATCATTTCTTATTCTTTCTTTTTCTTTTTTTAAGAAATTTTAAGAGGTATGAGTAGTTATCCTTTTGAGACAAAGTGTTAACCTTTCAAGAAAAAGAGGCAAGTTTTTCTTGTTTTTGTGGCAAATCATTTCCCACAGCTTCAGAACCCACTGTTGCAGCATTTCTGGAAGCAAAGCAGCTTCTTTTCTCTCTTCCCCTCAGCTGTTGCCTCTCAGCTGCCTCCAGCTTTGAAGAGCAGGAGGTGAAACAGTATCTAGGAGCTCTTCCATGTGGCAGTAGCAGGAGCAGGGGACCTTCTCAGTCTGAATTACCAGCAAAGGAGGCAAAGGATCTAATGGAAATCCTGGGGAATGCAAGGCATCCCCAGAATCGTTAATACTCTTCACTTCCTTCCTTCCTGATGATGGGAACGGGGCCTTCCCAAGTCCTTTAGTCCCCTGGGCTGTAAAGTGACCTGTAAAAGCAGCAGGGACAGGTTTATCAGCAGAGCTTCCTCCTTCCCTGAAGATGATCACTACTTCCCACACAGCGGTTAGGCTCTAGAGTGGTTTTGGTGCACATTCCTCCTGGGGAAGGGAAAATTGGTGTCCTTCTCTGTACTGCAAGCCCTAAATAAGGAAAAAGGATCAATGCCAAAAAAAAAAAAAAAAAAAAAAAAAAAAAAAAAGAAACAGTTATTTTGACAGCTTTGAACCACGTGTCCTGGGGATGCATGATCCAAAGGCAGGACAAAACCCAGTCCCAGGTAAATCCTCCTTCCAAGCCACAAACCACAAAGGTGTAAGAGGCCTCAGAGCCACCTGTTTCTACATAGTAAACCCATTCTCTTGCTAATGGAGACATACCAACAGCTGTGTGGTTATATCCTAAAAAATAGTTATCATCCAGGCATGAGCTTCTTACATTTCTCTCTGTTCTCCTTACCAAAAACCTTTATGGCAGTAAAAGAAGTCATGAAAACCCTGCTGTAGCACTGACTGTAGTATGTACTTGGAACTGAATTTTGAAATATATTTGAAAACTTAAAATGTTTAATGTTCTCATTTTTATCTTCTGCAGATTAATGACATTCAATAGAAATAAGTTATCCTTCCTTTTAACTGTATTTTGAGGATTTTAATAGCATTTTCTTGCTTCGTTAACAACCACAAGAAAAGTTCACGGGGCGTATTTGAACCTGGGCTATGCACATCTGGCTCTGTAACCAGAGTCACTAGGGACTTAGAATTAACTTCCCCTGGGGTTTTCCCCCTGTTTTCACAAAGCAGACAACTCATTTCTTATTTTGCCAGGTTTTATATCAGTATCTGATCTAGGTTAGAAAGCCCTCCTATTTCTGCTGTTGCCTGAATATTAGACTACTTTCCTCCTCAAGGACTTATCACAAGAAACAGGCACAGTACCAGGAATGCTGATAATATTTGTCTAATGACTCCATCTCAATTGCACCAGAGTGATAAACCAGCAAGCAGAAAGAGCACTCCAGCATGAGCTTGTCTTTGAAGGTGTATGTTATCATGTCAGAAACAGCAACAGAATATTTACTGATGGCTCAGAAATATTTCTCACCTCTCTCTAAACCTAGAGCATCTAAAACAAGAAAAAGGGGACTACATCACAGACAGGAAAAATTAAATATTTAATTACTTCTTTTTGGCACAACTTGTACAGCCCCAAGCTTCTTATAATGTATAAAATAGAGTACACCTGTCATGTCTTGAATGAACATGAAACTGGGACTTGCAAAATTAAATACATCTGCAACAAATTGTCTCAGTTTCAGATTGGAAGTTATATTTGTAGCACGTAGTCATGCAGTAGGACAAGCAGTTTATGCATGTGTGTGTGTTTTAGTAGGTGGATTTCAGCTTCTATCTTCTGTCTCAAAAGCACCAGTAGTGTTCTGGAATAGGTTTTATACTCAGGGTAGGAGGATTTATATTTTTGAATCTAAAATGCACTGATGGCCCTAATAGATGGACGGCCAGACAAAATCTTATATGACCAACAGAAACTAATTTTGTCCTACAAGTCAAGGACCAAGGGTCAGTGGTGCTGGGCTCCAATCCTAGCTTTGCTCCACTGAAATCTTAGTCAAGATGAAATCAACAAATTTACAGTGTCTGTTTTTCCTTCCTACCTACCTACCCTGAACAAAGTAGACCTTCAGTGACCTAAGTTCAGATACCAGCAACTTAACTGGTATAAAATGGGCCTTTGCTACATTCATCTGCTGAGCTGTGAAGACATACATGGGCATTGCTTCCAGCACTCATGTTAGCTTAACCAGAGCTTGCTTTGGTCTCTTGGCACTAGACTCACTTGCATTGTGTATGCAGAGGAGCTCTATCATACACATGCCAGAGAGATGATCTGTACATGCCCTAAGGTAATTTGTTAGCGTTTTCCTGATTTCCCACAATTTAGTCAAAGCTGTAGCTTTGTCTGGGCTAGCAGACATCTGAACAAGCATTAACACTGTAGCTGATAACATGCTAAAGCAGAGAAAGAAGATGTAGAGATATTAAAGAACTGGAATAAATTTGATGGCTACTGTTACAGTAAACCTGGCAGTGTTGCTTAAGAGAATGCTCAGAAAACCAACACAGCCAAAAACTCTTAACCAACAAAAATCACTCGTCTTTTTTTTCCTGGAAATCAAGGTGCAGTCTCTTTCTTTTTATCTTTTCCTATTTTCTAATGTGTGAAATAGAGTTATGTTGGAAGAGACTTCTAGATTGTTTCCAATCCAACATTGTTAAAAACAATGGGCCTTAGGTTAGGTTATCTGGGTCACTGCTAATCCAGGTCTTAGAGTTTTTACACCTTCTCTGGGCATCTTACTCCTAAGTTTGATTATTCTCTTAGTGAATAATTCTTTCTTGACACCAGATGGAATTACCCCTGAAACAACTTTCTCCCATTGTCCCTTGTCCTGTCTCCGTGCATCTGTGTCATGAGACTGTAACTACCCTTTAGGTTTTGCAAGACTATGTTTAGGTCCCCCAAACCATCATTTCTCTAAGACTGAACAATGCCAATTTGTTTAACCTGTCTTATATCGATTTCTCCAGCTCCCTCTAAATCTTTGCAGCCTTTTGCTGGACACTTTCCAATTAAACTAGAAGGACCAAAACTAGACACACTATTTGAAGCCTAGGAAGTGCTAAGCAAAATGGTGTCATTACACTGTTTGACCCTAAAGAAGAAGTTGGTAATGAAATTATGAGATTTTCTCAGCTATGTTCTAACATCTTCTAAGTTGGTGGTTGTTTGTTTGTTTGTTTTCATGCCATTCTTCTTGTTTCTCGATACATAAATTCTGTTATATTTTCTTTTCATCCCAAAGCTTATTCAGGCTGACAAGACATATTGTGAAATATGATTCCTTCCCAGGAAACACAATTTGATTCAGAGTGATATAGCATGGAAATATTTCAGTATAATTCTCTTGGCAAAACGGAAGGCAGCTGTAGAGTTTTTTGATAATATGATGAAGAGACGATTGCTTCTCCTCCCCAGACATTAGGGTCTTGCTATGAAGATGTCATGTGCTAACAAGTACAGAAGCAAAATTTGACCAGTTAAAATGTCTGAGTCTCCTTCAAAATTCATTGGGAAGAAATGAGCTCCTCCAAACTTTGGAAAAGCAAGAAAAAAATATCGATAAAGTGTATTTGAAATGCGTTCGTCTTTCTACAGGAGCAGGACAGAACATAAAAGCAGGCAGTGCTTTTGATAGAAAGGGCAAGACTTCTGTAAGGCTTCTTAACACCAGCAAGCCAAGAGGATTGGTTTGTCCCTGCTGCTGAAAGCTCAGGAGTTGCTCCTTTGCCAGGGTCATGTCTCCCTGGCCCAAAGAATATCTTGAGATTTGGCAGCAGTTTAAATTAAAGAGGGAGAACAGTCACCAGAAACCTGGGCACCTGTGGCAAGGCAGCAAGCCAGAGTGACTTATACAGTCACCGAGTTATGACAGAGAACAAATCCATCGGGAAACAGGAAGGTTGGAATGTGAGAAATATCTATAGGGTATTTTTTATTGTTGATGTTAGAGCTCAAGAATAATAAATCACCAATCTCTTAATTTATCAAATATGTCCGTTACTCTGTTTTGGCAAAAATGCACATAGTTCAGATATCTCTCAGCATTTGCTATGCTTTTCCTCTATTGTATCTCTCAAGTATGTTTTCATTCTTTTGAAGGATAATGAGAGCTCTCTCCTGGGAAAAGGGAAATTGTGAATGATAGGGCTACTGAAACAATACCTGAGGTTGGCTTGACAGCAAGCACAGGCAGTGAGCTAATAAAGCCAACATTTCTTATGAATTCCTTTCATTGTGGACATGTGATGAATGTCATCCTATATCATCTCCAACTCTTCACAGGAGAAATAGAAAGTTTCAGTATTTTTGGAATACGCCTCTGTCAGAACATGCTCACTCTCTACTTCTAAAACTGAATGCTGATTTCAAAGCCTGTAATATATGACAAAATGCAGCTTACTATTTTGGCAAGAATTAATGGGGAAAAGGGGCAAAAAAAAAAGACTGATCCATTAGATAGACACAGAGGAGAAACAGAGTCATACAGCGTACGCAGGATTTGATTACTAAGATTTAATTAGGAAGAACATTAGGTCTATGAAGCTTTTTTTCTTATCAGAATAATGGCAGAGTGTTGGTTCAGTTTCTGTGACATTGCTAACATTAATTAGACAGGGGTCTTGGGTTTAAAATAATCTAAAGAGTCTTTCAGATTCTCCTAAAAGTAGATCAAACAAGAATGGCTTGAAAGAGCATGCTGGAACATCACAGGGCTTTGCATCACCCTGTTTCCATGGTCACAATCCGACAGGTAGTGAGGAATGCTTTTGTAATCACGTCTCAGTGTTTTTTCACAACATAACTCTTATAGCGTTGTGTAGCTTTCTTAAACTCTATTTTGTATTTTACTCTGATTTGCTTTCCATCACAGAAAACAGGTTATAGATAAGAAAGAAAACATGAATGCAACCTGCTCAAGAGTTAACAGGACTCATTTTTTGAAGAATACTTGGCAACCCTGGAGTTGTGACTGTCTTTGGGGAAGACTTGGACAGCCTAAAGAAACTCATTCATCCTGGTGGAATATCTACACGTGGTGTAATGCCTTCACTTCACTTGGCTGTAACAGCAGGATCCAGGGCAGCTCTGCATGCTTCTGCATCACTCATCAGGATCCAGGTCCTGCTCCTGGAAATGTGACTCTCTTCATGCAAGAGGGAGCCTCAATCTGTAGCAAGTGGGAGAGGCATTTGTTTCCTTCCTTTGTGTATTCACATAATAATATAAATAACAAAATATCACATAAATAACACAGGTACATAAATTAAAAAAAGGCTTACTATACAGTGTTATACAAACCCCTGTATTCATTTCTTTCTCTTAATGGCTGTCAGCAAAACTCTGAAACTGTTGCTGCTGCGGTCTGGACCAGAAGACAACTGCTATGGCACTACCAGCTTTTGGAAGGAGCCAGCCACTGGATATTCAAAGTAAAGACTTTTCCCTTCTTCAGGAATATAGCAATGGTTCTTAGTGAAGAGTAGACACCAGCCTTCTTTGAATGCAGTCAGGTATTATGCATTCCTGAATTTAGCTTTAGTATCTGTTCTGAGAACAACAAATTTTAAGAAACTTCGGATCTGAGGAGGATGGAAGCTGTGCCTGTTGGATGTACACAAAGAGCTGATTCTCTGGTTCACAGCCCACAGCCCTCAGAAATCACTCTCCTCCCCAAAAAGTCTTATATTTACAAGATTGTCAGACTTCCTTATATTTAAAGAAATTTAAAAATTAACCACAGTTTGAAACAAATTTCCTACATTTCATTTTGGAAATATACAAGTTCAGGAGGTAGAATTTACACGTTTTCCCTGATTTTTCTCAAGGTGATGTCACAGATTGTTTCTTTCAACTTGAAAGTTCTTTTTTTTTTCTAAAGAAAAATTTTACCTGTGAAAGTTTGCTAATCCTTCATATATAGGCAAATGACCTGTACAATCTCTCCAGCACAGTTTTAAATGATTCTGTGAATTTAAAGAAACATTCAACCAGTATCCAACTAGTTGCCATGGGATTACCTGTAGGTATAGGTAAAGTTGGCAACTGCTTAAAGCAACAAATCTCTGAGGGCAGCACACTGGCCATAGTTCTTGTGACTGGTCCCTGGCCTGGGGGTGCCATGGCATTAGCGAGGTAGGAGCGCTGCTGTGGCATAGGAATGTGTATAAGCAGCTATCACTAGGAGCAGAGTTATTCCCAGAAGCAGCGGTCATTGCTCGTATTCTTCCAGAAGAGTCAGCAAGGCCGATTTTCCAGGATTTTTGGCCAGCTCCCTGATCTTGGCAGCCTTTCCTATTTCCTTAAATATATCTTGAAGACATATGAAGAATGCTTAAAAATAAGGCAAGCGTACAATTTCTTCTTTCTCATTTCATGACTTTTTTCCCTAACACATTTTGTATTTTCCATAAATCCTCCAAATAATTTGGAAAAAAAATATATGTGTATATATATAAATTAAACACATTAGGAGTGCAACACTAAACTGACTGCTTCAGGAGGAGAAAGGACGAGGGGGAAATATTTCTTTTCCTAAAGAAATAAAGCACACTGAACCTGAAGTCTGTTGTGAAATCTCCAGGTGGACAAATTTCTTATTGCTGTCCTGCATACTAACCCTATGAGCTATTAATAATGATGGTTAACTCTGTAGTAGCACATTTTAAATCACTAACACGCTATAATTCCCTAATAAAGTCAGAAAATAGCTTATGCTCTCTGTCACCTGCTAAACAGATGGCAAGGAGTGTAAATTCATTTATTTGACTTCTTTTTTTTTATTGCTTTGGGCATCTTAAATTTAAATAATCAGACTCAACGCACTAGCTTCAATCTAGACCAGGCACGCTTTGGGGAAAGGAAGGATCCTTTTTCAAAGGAAAAAAAGGCTCTGGTAAACAGTAAGCAATTAACCACAACATGCTACCAGGGATTGTTTAATTGAAGCTGCCATACTAAATTAAACAGATACATGCCCTTGGAAGAACTAGTAAAGCAGAATTACTTGCAGATATTTCCAATTATTCTGTAGGAAACAACGTGCTTCTGCTTTGATTTTTTAAAATTTATTTTTCCACTCCAAGGAAAATTAAAATGCAAAACAAAGGCTGGGCTTCTTGGCATAACTGATTCCTGAGACACAAGAAAACTTACACTTCTTGTCAGACCTTACTGCCCATCCTACCAAGTTAACCTGCTCTAGTTTCAGGCTTTGGAGAGCCATTATGACCGCTCAGCTTTACATGTCCCATAGACCATTTCTTGTAGGAAACGTCCCAAAAAGTTGCTAGAAAATAGTAGGAGAAAATGTCCTTGCTGCCACATCTGGGCTACGTCCTTCATCTGTAGTGAAGCTCTCTCCCAGCACTGAGGCAAAGAATTTTTGATCCTAGTTAGAACTGCTCTTTGGATGATCTTGCAGTTTTATCTCTGAGTATCCTTACTTTTACGAGAGTTTTTGTGTGTGATTTTTATTTGGTTGGCTGGCTTTTGATATGTAGCTATCATTTTGAGGAAGTCGTCATCCTCAATAACGTGTGAACTAAATGTGAGGGCCTACAACAAATACCCTGTTCCTAAGGACATCTTGTAACTATAGAGAGTGCGTGTTCACAGTAAGAGTAGATTAAGTAAACAAAAGCAGTCAGAATAAACAAAGAAAAGAGTATTTTCAGACTGGCTTTTTTTCCTGCAGTCTGTAAGCAATGTCCACAAAGAGGAAGCTATTAACTGACATGAATATGCATAACTATGGAGATATTGCTTGGGACAGTGATAGATAAGGGCTTTGGAATCCAGTTTTGGTTATGGGAATAATGACAGTAGCAGCATTTTCTTCAGTAACATCACAAGACCTTAAAAAAAATAATAAGGATTATTAAAAAAAAAGAGAGAGAGAGAGAAATCTATACTTTAAGGGCAGTTGTGAAGATTTTCAGAGCTTGCAGTTATAGGAAAGCCCACCAAAAAAAAAAAAGTGCCTCATACAAGTTATAAATGTGGACAAACTTAATTGCATTTCCATCTCTGAAGATTCACAGCAAATGCACAACTTCAACTCCCCTTCTCCCTGGCTCTCCTGACCTTCACTTTTTAGGAAATACAGACAGATTAATGTCGATGAATGAAAAGCTGAGGATGAAACACAAGCAACCACTTTTGAAACCTGGGAGATTTATGACTTGAAGGTGGCTGAAACTGAGCATGATGAAAGGGAGCTAGCTGCTGCAGTGCAAAGGTGTTAAAGATTCTTACTAATCTTCCCTGTTCAAAACATCGGTATCTGCATCCACTGCACTAATTTAACCTTCTGAGTGGCCAGAAGTTTCAGTACCTTATTTAGTACTTTCTGCTGAGCTGCAACAGAAGCTTTAAGATTGTTATTCACAACCATTGTCTTGTTGTGGAAGATAATATTTGGAGCAGTAACTGTGGTCTGCAAGCCTGTATTTGTGACGTGTTCCCTGACATGGAATCTCTGAGTAGAGCCATAAAGAAATAGAAATGCAAAGCCAGATGAAGGGAATGGCAAGTTTACAGCAAACGAGAGTTTAAAAAACTATGTGTCTGAAGTCAAAGAAAATCCAGGGAAAAGGGAAGCCTAAAATCAAGCCAAAGAAAAGGTCATGAAGATCAATGGAAAGAAAAAGAAGATATTTTGTAGACAGCCAGATGATGGTGGGGCAGTGCAGTTCTCCTGGAATATTTTGAGGTTGAGATAACTTGCCCTTTCTGTTCTTAAATTTTCATCAAGGCACAGTCGTCTCCAGAATATTATTAAACATTTCTAAAGCTAAGATAGCAGACAGACTATACAAAAATCACAAAGCAATAACAGTCTCATGCCTCCTGGAAATTTTATGTTTGTTACCTGAGCCTGTGAGCATCCAGTGTGCTCATATTTTGAAGGATGTTTGTGCTACTTCTTTGCACCTGGTTTCTGATGCATTTAATGCTGTGCTTCAGAGGTCCTATGGTCGATTTGGAAAAAGAGTTCCAGTCCTGCCTGTCCTTGATGCCCAACTTGGTCCTGGGTTTTGCAGGATGAAGGAGAGGACAGCCTTTCTCTGAGCATCATAGGTTTGCCAAGGCTGGAGGTAGTATTAAGCAATGAGTGCTGAGGCACGTGGTGATATTCAATTTCCTTGCTACTCTTAGGAATGTCTTGATCAGGATTAAGCCAGTAAATGTATTCAGAGTCAGAAAGAAAATCTTCCCAGGTCAAGGAGGAAACCAACTCTCTTTTGTAGCATGTCTGCCTCATAAATGATCTAATAGCTTTATTTAATGCATCTGCAGTTATTGCAGGAATGTGGGACGTTTGGATTCTTCTTATTGCTAACAACTGGACAGTCAGCTGAAGGGAAGCATCTTTTCAGTTCATGTACACATTTCTAAGTGCCTGAAGCTGAAGCACCTACCTCTGAGGTACCAAGTGCCTTTTCCTGTCTGTTCTTTATCCCTGCCTACCACTTAATGGCAGCTGTACATTCTCAGTCTTTTGTTAAAAGAATTTTAAATTATGTGGGACAAATTGGTGGCAAATCCATCCTTGTAACAGCACCTCCCCTTCTCAAATTTGGGTGTACTTTAAGACTGACAAAATCTTTTTTACATATTTTAAGTTGACTAGTTTAGTAGATTCTGGAACAATTTTAGCAAAAAAAAAAAAAATCTCTCTTCTGGTGAATAAAGCACAGGTTTACCTACCCAAGCCGTGTGTAATCCATCCCCTGCAAAGTCAATAAAAAAAAAAAACATTTCTATAATGACTGCTCCCAAGAGGGAATGATCTGAAAGTAAGTCATTGCTGCTCCCACTGATCCCCATTTTTAACGCAGCAGAAGCCCACAACAGGAAGCCTCCTCATTAGGGTATAAGAGAAACAACAGTTTTCAAACATTCCTGTCCTGCTAAACATTCACAGAAGCTGCTCGCAAAATACGGATGTCCTCCCATTTCACTAAAGCCCACAGACAAAGAAACCTTCTCCAAGAGCTCAAGTTCTGCACACTCTTCTTCAGAACAGGGCAGAATATGCGTCACAGAATGACTCAGAGCTAAGTTTTAGAGTATACGAGGTGAAAGAGTAGCAGAAAGTAGGGAAGAAATTGGAGAGGTGAGCCACAAGGTCCCTTCATGCCCTGTGCTCCCCAAAAGAAAAAGTAACAACATCTAGAGAGAGTTGCCTACATTAATTTCTGTTGATTTTATTGGCACAACTTCTGAGGGAATGCAAAACTTTAGATTTTCCTTCCTTTCAGTAAAAGCAAGGTTGTCTCCACTGCAAGTATATGTATGCGCTAAGATAGGGCATACAAACAACACAGGGTCCCAGTTAAATCCCCAGCAAATGTGAAATCCATTACAGATTTTGACTGACATTACTCACTAAGGAATGTACCACCACCAAAGAACCCAGCTATTAAAATGTTAAGTGTTCTAGCTTCTCAAAAGTTCCACAACTACTTAATAATCCCAAGAATTTAGGGCATTTTTTCAGGTTATGTTAAGTCAACTGAAGTGTCACATGATGTTAGCTCACTTTAGATCTGGTCTTACATAATGCTACTGTAAAGCACATCAGAAATAAGAACTAAAAGCACATGGCTCTCTGTCCATAACACAGTAGAGGTAAGAAAATTTGCCTATAGGCCAGTAAATGTGGGCATTTTTAGTCATATCTATGCTAAGTAGCTGCCAAATGCAGTTGCCTGGCAGTGACTTAGCAATTCAAGACTTGGAGGATCAAACATACACTATTAAAAAAGTATGAATAACTCCATCAAAACAAGACTTATTACTCCTTACTTTTATTTTTGTGACTTTCTGAAATGGAACTTTTTTATAACATAACTGAATATGAACTTGTAGGAAGGTACACCCAGATGTATTGTTCTTGGAGGGCATGTTACTACTGCCATGTTCATGCTTGTTTGACTCCTAAGTGGTCAAAACTTTAAAGCATGGATCTTGGCATCAAGTGACCTGTGTAAGTATCCAACAGGGACTCTGAACTTCTTCAGTGCTCCCCATAATTTCAACTTCATTTACCCCGACAAAGCTGGGAAGAGTGTGGAGATCTCCTCACCATACAGAGGCTGTGTACTTCATTCAAAATGGAGATCCTTGCAGCAGTTTTGGGGAAGCCAGTGACCGCATGTGATAGAGCATGGCGCAGAGTACATCAAAGTAGTCACTTGCATACAGTGAGACAAGTTGTGGATATAAGCTGGCTTGATTGGACAAGCAAATTCTGCTTTCATTTGTATTCTGCTTCTTTTTGTGCAGTCAGTTCAAGTGTTTGCTATTGGACACTGTAAGACAGATTCTCCCAAGCTTTTATGTGGGTCTATTTGCATTACTCTACATGTAAAGCAACAGAAGAGGCATCAAATCCACATCTATTTTTTTAAAATCTTTAAATAAGTCTAAAAAAATCTTTGGCGATTCCTACTACTTGGACAACAAAATAGATGATAAACCAGTAAGAAGATGATCATCCATCAGTACTACTGAATGATATGGCAAAACTTTCATATTTTCCAGTCCTGTTTGATACACCCCTGAGCCCTCTTTGGCATACACTGGCCAGGCTAGATATGATGAACTACGGATTTCAGTGTCTTTTGCAAAGAATGCATGGAACATCTTCCTTATCCTGTCCTCTTCTGTCACACCTTATATTCAGGGTGCAAAATACATCCTTGAGGAAATCAGCATGATTTCTTCCATGTGAAAAACCACATGGTATTTCTTTTTTGAATGTCAAAGAGAACAATTCACCTGCACATGAGCCTATTCCAAGGTAAATGCTGCTCCATATCTTCTCCAAACAACACTGTCATCCAGTGTGTTATGTCATATGCTGTTCAGACAACTGCTTGGGAAAAGCAAGAGAAACCCTGAGAAAGACTGGATATTGCTGGAGATGGGCCACAGCTGATCTGTAATGAGTGATCTGATAAGGGACGTTAGGGCAAAGGAAGTAACCTGCAGCCTTTTGGAATGAAATTAGATTTCTTGAGACTGATTGGACTGTGGTGCATTTCAGCTTGTTTAACAGCTCTTAGAAAATCAGTGGTCTTAGTGTCATGTCCTTAGTCACTGACTAAAATTGAAGAGTAGAGGCTCATTGTTCATGTGAATGATTCAGATTTACCTCTGTGCTTACAAAACTGATCACCTGGTTAGGTCAGGCTCTGGCCAGTTTGTCATCCTTTGTTTCTGTTTCTGTTGTTCCAGAGAAAGCATCACAGATGTGGGCAAGCTCTTCCGTGCAATGAGATGAGAACTCTCTTCAAAAAGAGGAACTTGGTTATGAGACAGATTTGAGGTGGTGTGGGGAGATTAGTCACTCTGCTGTCTGTAGCACTTCTCTGAACTGTGATTTTGCAGATTTTTCTGTAAAGGGTACAGGGGATTTCTTGGTCTCTTCCAATGTGTGACTTAACAGGAATATAATGAGGTTTAAGGCAGTCTTCATGAAAACACCAAAAATGTGCCCTTTCCTCTTATGCATCTGCATATTACTCAATGTGTTGTGATTTTCCTAGTTTATCCATCTCTCCATGAGTCCACCCTACTTCCCTCTTCCAAACAGTCTTGCCTGTGTTGATTTATTTTTATCTCTATGTCTTCAATTCTGCTCACAGAGTTTTCTTTCCAGTCCCTCCAGATTTCTGCTTCTAGCAGGGATGTTCCCCAGGTGGGCTTTCAGACTGCTCGCAACCCGCAGGGCTGGAGCATGGGGCAGGGCTATGCACAAGAAGAGCCAGAACAAAGCACAGGGTCAGTGGAGGGAGAGGGAAGAGCTGTTCCCAAGATTCCCCCACAAGAAAGGTCTGAAGCAACAGGTAGTGAAAGTTGCTAAAAGTATTTTTTCAGTCAGTTAAGAAAAGGCAATATTTTTAATATAGTGCTGTAAAAAGACATAGAAAAGCAGAACCTTGGTCTACATTCCTTCCACATGAGAGCAGGTCCTAACCACTCCCTTTACATCCAACTCTTTCTTTTTCCTTGAACACATAATTATGTTATTCATTTTAGTACATTGTTATACTCCTTAATATGTTACGTGTTATTTGAGTTCGTTAAGAAATGGGAAGCACTCAGATGTGCAATACAAGACTCTATCTAGGGGATATCTTAGAGTGTAACGTAGACACACTGTTATTGTTAAACCCCTTAATATCCTCCAGGTGGGATTGCTCTTGCTTATTGTTTGCCCTATCCTTAAGTATACATTCATATTCCATGCAGTACTATTACACCCAGACATCTCTCCTTCTGGAAAGTGGGGAGGTAACACAAGGTCTCTTTTTGTAGGCAGCTAGTCTTGTCTTTTCCAGTAATACCCTTCAGATTATTTATCTGGCCTAAGGAAGATCACAAGCACTGTAAGAAAAAGTCATCTCTGTCCATTTCGCTTCAGACACTTTCACCTACTTCTGCACCCTGATTTTATTTGATTTCTGTAGTTGTTCTCTCTCCCTGTCATCATCGTTCACACATGTAGTCCTAACAAGCTTACCAGAAAAGGCTATCACAAGAAGAGAAATTAATATCAGGCATTGGGATTCCAGTCCACTTATGTTCCCTTTTGGCTTTTTCCTTTCCTCCCTCTCTCTTTCTCTCTCTCTCTCTTATAGCTTCATGCAGTGCTTAGGGTTGCAAGTGTGAGGAATGAGTACTTTAAAAACCAGCAATAGGTTGATGACTGTCTGTTTCTATTCTCTTGCATTCTGTGTAGGCATTGCTTTTTTTTTTCTCTTTTGTTAACTTTGATCCCCAGGACCCTAATGTGAGTTGGACAAAACCTGTAGGTTTTGGTATCATCCAATCATAGAAGCATTGATAAGAATACATGATCAGTTCCTGTAAGCTCCTTGTGGATCTGTTTTTTCCAGATCATCACCCACTGTGCTGCACAGACCATTACCTGGCAATTTCTTGATGTGAGCATTTGTGCTTGGTTTTGGTTAGATGAAATCAATTTTTCATTCAGAATTTATTAGTTTCTGTTGCTCACCTTAAGCATCACTTCTAGTTTGCCAAGGTACCTGATTGCTGTACTTAGTTGTGATTTCAGTATAAGTCAGCTGTTCATTACAGCCAAGTGAGATGATTCAATTTTCTTGCTGATATACTGAATTCTTGTTATAACAGGAAACAAACATTATCTTGGTAAGCTAAACCAATTTTTTACGGTGGTGAATGACTCACTGAGAAATCATCCTTGACGGTGGTTGCAACCATTTTTAAACACTATTTGTCTAAGGGAGGAAGACTGTGTTCAGTTGCTTTATTTTATGGTACAAACTAACACGTTCCTGTTTATTATTAACATTTTCCAGCCTCTAGAAAAAAACTGTGGCATCCATACTAATATCACTGGATCTCATTTTTCTTCCCATGGCAGCTAGCAGAAAAAAAATCTGTTACTAGATAGAGAAATCACATTTCTTCCAAGGTGTGCTCACTCAGTTCACAAAAGAGAGAGAAATACACACGTTTCATTAAGTCAATGTTAATTACCTTGTACATACAACAGGCTCTTTTCCTCTAAGGGGATATAGGTAAATCTTCATGGCTAACAATAGCGGGATGAATGACAACAGCTGTCTGAGATTGAAACTTCCCTACAGCATCAACGATATTAATCTTCCTCTTCACAGGCTAAAAATTTGCAAAGTGTTTAGATTTGCATCTTTTATACAGCAGTGGTTTCCAATCTGACATTTTATGTGCCAAACCTTGGCTCTCAGATTAGCAGTCTAGGGCCCTAAAGCAAAATGTTTAACAGCAAAGATGCTGATGGATCTTTATTTGTCCTACTGCTCTCCTTATATTATTTCTCATGCAATTCCCAATGTGTGTTAGGGCTGCACAGAGAAAAAAAAAAAAAAAAAAAAAAAAAAAAAAAGAGTGAGATTCTGCAGCCCTGAGATTATGCTGTAGAGGTCTTGTAATGCCTCCTATTTTATTATACTAGCCCACGACATCAGAAGCAGGTGTTGGTGGTATGGCAGTAGAGGCTGAACCTTCCCACCAATATTCTGTTACATGTTGTTGCTGTGCAACAGATGGCAGAGGGGCAGTCTGACAAAATGGCATCTGACATGGAAGTAAGTTGGAAGCATTGGGACTAGTATCTCTTCTTGAGACTGGAAACCAGAGGGCAGATTTAAACCCTTCCAAAACTAATTTGCCAGAGAAAACTACCTGTTTCAAACACTAACTGCTTGATATCATTCACTCCAGTAGCTCCAGAGACCCTGCAGAGATCTGCCTCTGGAACTAATCTGTCTATCTTCCTGCTGTAGAAGCCAACATAATATGAGATGACAGAATTTCACTTCGCCATTTTTCAAAATCTACAAAATAATACAAAAAGCTATATTCTAAGGACGTGAAAAAAGCAGAACAGCCTACTCAGAAAGTTAAGAAAGGCTAGATGATTCTCTTGAGCAACCACAAGCAATATGATAGCCAGCTTATTACATATTGCTACTATTTGCATAAGATGCCTTATCTATCCTCGCCTGAGCTACCACTGCTATTTCATCAGCAAGTCTTCAATTTTTTGTTTTTTTTTCTCTAGTTATTTTCCTCAAGTCTTATTTACTGCATAGCATTCACTGTCTCTGAAAGCAGAATAATTATTTGCCTCACAGCTTTTTTATGTCTGTCATCATCGTAGAAATAAAGTATTGCTTTTTCATATACCGATATGTGAAGGGAAAGGGCCAGAGGTTCCTTATTTATTTTAGGATCGTGTCTCCAAGTAAGGTCAGACTATCCACCTGTAAGGAGCACTCGGATACCTGCAGCTTGGCCTTTTAAACTAATTAGCAACTTTGGATGGGGACCTCAGCTCCCCTTGACTGTATCTGGGAGGGCACAGATAAACATAAGTAACAAAAGTCTGGAGACATACTGTCAAAGTTTGGCTCATCACCATGTGTAAGGACTCTGGCAGAGGCAGAGGAAGAATTCCATACTGCAAGGAAGAGTTCAAATACTTCTTTCATGACAAAATTGTAAGTACCTCAAACATGAAACCAGCCTTGCAGTTGCTGATATTTTTTGGCTTCAGTCACTACACATCTAAATTCCTACACAACGCAGGCAGCAATCTGCAAGAGCAGATTTCTCACCTCATGCTGCTGACCTGTTTCTAGAGAAGAACGTCACACTGCATTCTGTTTGGGGCAGAGGTTCTGAATAAAAGAAATTATTGATAATTCAGTATCATACTGACCCGTGTACAACCTTAATACCGTTGTGTCTGACCTTACAAAAACTCTGCTTTGCCACCTCACTGATTCTTTATTTTTCATAGAAGTAAATGTAGAAGAATGCAAAACTATTTCTGAGTGTTTATATAAATTATGAACTTTTTTTAGTTAAACATGATTTTGATGAATCTTTAAGAATCTAATAGGTAATACTGGACTAATACATACCTTATCACTGCACCATATGTATCCCCACACCCGTCTGAAACCTTTGTTTTACTACTCTTTCCCATATACTTTGTAGTGTATTCTGTTCTCATTTAAAATACCAAAACATCTACAGCAACTCCTCTTGCTCCAGAGCATCCTAGCTCTCACACTGGGTGGTCTACTTCATTTTATCTGTCCCAGATAACTTGTATGTTTATGTAGCTCTGGTGGCAAAGTTTTCTCTTGACCTCACTCAGTGCATGGCAGAGTGTTAGGCATGTATTTATCAAGTCATATAAATAATCGATTTTCATTATTATTTACATCAAGCACAATTGGATAATGGTACCCATCTGGAGAGAGGCTGAGTAGGTTTGCAACAGACGTCACAGATGCTTTATTCCACCACCACTTCCTGGCAGACCCCCACACCACAGACCCCATGTCTCCTACCATAACCACTGCTGTGCTGATGTGACTTCAGATTTTGTGACAATGGTGTCTGAGCAGCTTTGTAGAGGTGGCCTCACCATTGCTCCAGTTTGCTCAAGTCTTCTTGCTATGCATGTTGGTCAGCTTGTTTGTCACAATTTCCAATTCTGGGTATAGGCAAAGTTCTCATTGCTGAGCTAGAGGTGAGAAAAGACACAGCCTGCAGAAGAAAGCCCATACATATGGAACTGTTGTACCAACATCAGAGCTCTCCAGAGTAGCCAGTATGCCCATTCTAACTACAGTATGTGAGCCTTTACCTTATTCAGAGTTTTCTCGTGTGTGATTGTATGTCTAAAATGGCAAGGGCAGTCTTTGTGTGGGAGTACTGTGGAGGTTTTGAATCAAATTGTTTGAATTCCTTTTTTTCACATTATTTTTATTTTCCATAAGAGTAGGTGGAGAGACAGTCAAACTGGATGGAAAAGGTGCTACTGACTCATAAGGATGAGAAATAGTCGGCCTTAAGAAGGCATTCTGGATTTATGCTTGCTGATTCATAACTTCCTACATATATAAGGGGGGGGGAAGTGTGGATTCTGCACTGAGCTATAATCTGCAGGAAACCCGCCCTCCCATCACAAAGTGAGACACTAGTTTCAGAGCTGTAGGTGGACTTAACTTCAGCTCCCAGAATTATGTTCCTAGGAAAAATTTTTAGAATAATGGCATGAAAACATTACCCCCAGACTACCAATTTCTACTTCCTTTGTTTTCACAAAGAGTCCAAAAACAGTTAGATCTCAAACTTCCCATTTTACCACCAGGTAAAATAAACATACTAAATGAATGACAAAATAGAGTTCAGTAGAAAAGTTACAAGGAACTGAATGTTGTAAGGAGTATTGTAGAAAACTGCTTTCCTTTTTCCATTCAAGAGCTACTGGGTCAATTTTTCCCTTATGCCCCAAGAAGTTAAATAAGACAATATAGGAGGAATATTAACAAAAACAAGAAGAACAAGAAGATGACAGTTAAATAAGTTAAATAAAACAATTTCTTTTCAAAGGAACTTGAACATCTACTTATATCCAACCAGTTTATCAATGAGTTATATCTTCATATGGCTGCATGGAACCTGAAGAAGGAAGATTTGGTAGTGGAATAAATGGAAATTGGAGAAAATTGAAAAAATTCTAGTTCTCCTTGCTCAAAATTAAATGAGCATTGCAGATCATGTAGAATATGAGTAGCTTCAGATATCTCCTTCCTTCTCATTCCCTGAATGCGGCTGCACAGAGGACATGTCTTGCTTAAGACACTGCTTCAGCAGTGTACAAGATATCCCTGAGCTGGGAACAAGACTTTGCCAATTTCTAATACCATAGACAAAAAATCAGATACTGTACTTAACATGTTACAGGCATGGCCACTTAAGCTGAAGCCCTTTGTTAAACTTGGTGAGTTTGTGAAAACGTGTTCAAGAAGAGGTGATAAATGGAGAGAGGTTGGTATTCTGAAATCAGTTTCAATCCTGTAATATATGCTCATGGGAGCAGGGAAATTTAAACTTAGACTGTTTTAAGTCAGTGGTGAGAAATTATGATATCTTTTTTCATGACTCTTACATTCACAGGTATGAGGTTTCTTTTATTTCTGATTTAGGCCAGAATGAAGATCAGAAAAGGCAAACAATGACAACAATGAGAGAAAGAGTTATGTTTAAGAAGTTCAGATGCTAAAGAAACTGTATGTGGTTTGTGTTGCCAAATTCAAGCAATTATTACATAATTTAAGCAGAATCATCCTTGATTAGGCTTAACTCCATCACACAATAATGTGAGCAGTGGAAAAAGTTGATGTTGATGGAATTATAGGAACGAAAAAGCAGAATTTGGTTTAAACTGCTTAAATATAGTGCTTCCATAGCAAGTGACTACACAAGGCACAGTGGAGACTACAGTCAAATTCACAGTCTTCTCTCATATCTGTTTATTTTTCTCAGAAAATACTGTTGCTCCAACTGTCCTTCTTGGCAAGCTTTGCTGGCATCTAGAGAGTAAACAAACCAATTCAAGTACAGAAGAGTCTTGGGTCAAATTCTGGTTTTAATTGCATCTGTGTAGAACTGTTACTCATAAGCTCTGCCTGCAAGCTAAGTGAATCAGAAGGTCATGTTTGGCTTCTGGGAACAGGAATTTAGAGTCATTTTCATCCCACTGGAAGATTACCGCAAAGCTCACTACAAGTTCTGCTATCCTCAAGGGACTGCATTTTTTTCTGAAATCCTGATAGAGGCTTGGCCCCTATCACTATTTTGAATGAGCAGTGCTTTTCCCTTTGTAATGACTCTTGGAACAGCTGAAATAGAAACTTTGTTAACTGTCGTGAATACCTTTATGACTGAGCTCAGTGAGAGAGGTCTGTTGTGCCACTTACCTTCTGCGGTTTACTAGGACTGTGTTGCCCCTCACAAAGGGGAAAGTTCTAAGGCAAAATGCAAGGTACAGGTCAGGTTTACATCTTGCCACAATATCTGAGACTGTTTAAAGATGAGATTTGTTTTCAGGCTTCTCTAGATAAGGAATTATCTTGTTTACTTTCATCACACCAGATGTCACCAAAGTAATTTTGATGTTCAGTGGCTAACATAAAAGATTTATGGTGTAAAGCTGTGCTGGCAAAACATTTGAAGAGCACAAGGGCTGCTTTAAAAATAGACATAGATCAATAGCAGCAGAATTCATTAAGATGGCAATTTCTTTATTACTTTAGGAAAAGGCATGATAGTTTCATTAGTAATAAAGAGGATACTCCCTCAGAGTTTAAAGCTTACTGTATTAAAGTTTACACTGCTTGTAAAGACTTGATATTTAGGCCTCTTGGCTTTATCTGAGTTTCTAGGTAACAAAGATGCCTGTGACATGCTAATGTTTAAGGCTTGAGATGTAAGAAAATTGCATCCCACAGAGATATGTGTACATGATTACTCTTTTTTCAACCCCACTCTAGGAAAAGAGATGCTAGGAGAATGCACTTTTAACAACTCCTAGAAAAATTTTTCAAGGTTACAGAGACCCCATCAGCTCCCCTGCTATGAAGTTTTCATATCACATGGCCAGAAAAATAATTTTCTCACATTCCCTGGAAGAGACTAGCACAAAGAATGAATGACCATGCCATTTGCTCTCCTGTGGTAGGTGTTGGGCGCCTGGTTCTCCCAGCTACCTTTTGAACCCTGAGCACCCAGTCTCACCCACTCACAGCAGTGCCCGTGGGCTTGGCCCTGCCAGCCCCTTGACCATGGAGCAGAAGATGCTGTGAGCAGGGGGGCAACTTCAGTTTCACTCCCTGGTATGAGGTTCAGCATGGAGATTTATGGTGAGGCACGCCATGCTGCTGTGGGTTTTCCTTTCTCCCACACTCCCTGGTTGGCTGTCAGTCACCTGTCAAAGGAGCCAAAAAGTGGCAGAAGCAGGTTTCAGCATCATCAAACACAAGTCATTAGCCTTAACTAGACAAGAGGAACAACCTTCAGGGACCTGCTCTTATCTCCAAAGGAGATGGAGGAAATGAAAATGCGACATGTCTCTGCGGGGTCTGTAGATCTGAGTTCATTTATTTTAGCGCCTTAGGAATGGAAAACAGAGTCGGATTTCAACTTTTAGTGCTTTACCACTAAGATTAATGTTTTATATTACACATAACAGCTATATTTTTCCTTTAACATTAAGAGTTATTATCTACTGTTTTTTGCATTGTGCTCCCCTTTTGCTCATAGTTTTGCTGCATGTCACACACCTGCTTGTCTGGAACAAGGATAATGAATGGTTTATTTGACAAATTCCAACTTTCTGCTAGCAGCGAGGAAATGACTTTCTCAGATAAAGGGATCAGCACAGCATTGTGAAGGCTAGCTCTTCTGTTAGTTGCTGGGACCTGATTCTGCCCTTGTTCATGTTGTTTACAAAGGTTCCCACCAGTAACAGAGAGAAAAGCAAATGGAATTGATTTCACCAGTCAACTTGCCAAGAGTCATCAGTAAAGGCAGCAGACTAAGGACATCTTCAAACAGTTTGTTGAAAATACTGAAATGAACTCTATTGTTTATTTGTAATTGGTTACAGAATTCATGTATATCGTTTCTGTTCCACAGGCATGGCAGTGTAACTCTGATTTATACCACCATTGCAGAGGTTTTAGAATTTAGAAAAAAAGACACTGACTATTATTTTCTGAACGTGGGTCATGAACCTTTGGAACATCCTGTATATGAAGATTCATACCCATTTACAAGTAAACAAAGGAAATAGGGCAGGCAGGACTGAAGCCAGACCATTTATATTTTTATTTATAAAAATATTTTCTTTTTAGCAGAGAGCCCTAGCTAAATATTTACAGGATGTAACTCCAGCCCAGAAAGCCAACTGTGTCCTGGGCTGCATCAAAAGAAGTGTGGTCAGCAGATCAAGGGAGGTGATCCTGCCATTCTGCTCTGGGCTGGTGAGATGTCACCTTGGAGTACTGCGTCCAGATGGAGAGTCCTCAGCATAGGAGAGATGTGGACCTGCTGGATAGCGTCCAGAGGAGGGATACAAAAGGAACACCACCCCTATGAAGATAAGCTGAGAGAGGTGGGACTGTTCAGCCTGGAGAAGAGTCTGGGGAGACCTTACAGCAGCCTTTCAGTATCTAAAGGGGGACTATAAGAAAGAAGGGGTCAGACTCTTTAGTAGGGTCTGTGGTAGTAGGACAAGGGGAAATGGTTTCAAACTAAAGGAGGGGAGATTTAGATTGGAGATAAAGAGGAAGTATTTTACAATGAGGGTGATGAGGCCTTGGAACAGGATGCCCAGAGAAGTGGTGGAAGCCCCGTCCTTGGAGACATTCAAGGTCAGGCTGGATGGGGCTCTGAGCAACCTGATCAGCTGTAGGTGTCCCCATTCATTGCAAGGGAGTTGGGCTAGATGACCTTTCAGTGTCCCTTCCAACACAAACGATTCTATGATTTTGTCATTCTTTGATAAAGTGTCGTGGTACATTAAGCCAGGTCCTTCAATAGCTGCACTGCGGTTTACATGTCTGGTCCCCAGAGGGAAATCCCAGACCCACAATCAGTTATTTCCCTGTGCATCTGACATTCAGTAAGATGGATACCTGATCAGGAAATGACATAAATATAGAAATTAGAAATTGCGCAGAAAAGTGTCTCAACTCATTCCCTTTACAGAAGTTACACTCCTGCTTCAGAGCTACCAGCAAGCACTTCCATCCCTCGGGATCCAGAGCCCATGCCTTTTATCCTACAGTTTTCTTTCAAAAAGTTTGGGAAGAAAAAGACTCCTTTTGTCTGTGTCTCTGAAGAAGTGTGAGATGAAGATCACTTATCTCACAGGTTCCTGTCTAGAGCTCTCCCCTGGAAATGAGGGAGCGAGGATATTGCTCTCTCCTGCTCTTCCACACTTGAAACTTCACTATGCTCCTTAGCTCCTTTTTCTCCTCCAGTCCCTCCCCAAAGTTTCTTTTAAAACATGAGAACAGCTGCTCCGCTTGTGTTTTTTGGGGCTGTATCTCCCAGGCCTGGGTGGTCCAGCTGCCTGAGAAAGAAATCAGACACAGCGAGGCTCCTGCCAAGGCCACCAGAGACAATTTGTGGAGACAAAGGGATCCTCCAAGGTACAAAACCTGAGGGATTTGTCCTTTAACTTCAAGTTGTAATCCAGGCCACTTGACCTCCACGCAGCAGAATGGCAAGCTGAGGTTTTAATTAACATCTTCCTACGCTCCAACCAAAATCAGAGGGTAATCAATGAGTCTGGCTCTTTGTTTTCATCTAAGAAGTACAACTGGAAGGTTTGGGTGGATTAAATTGGATTGTCATAGAAGCCAGGTATTTCAAGGTTTTTGGAATACATCATTATTGTTCTCCAGAGCAGGCTAAAAAACAGAAAATCATCTCAGTTTATAAAAAAATTGTTGCTGGTTTGTCATTTCTTCACTGCTCAACATAAAGGGAAACTCAGTATAAAATCTCTTATGCGGGTCCTTTTATATTGCATCATTAAAAAAAAAACTGAGTATATTCTTCTGTATTTGAATTATACTACATTTTTATGCATTTTTGTCCAAGCAAACAGATGAATAGATATACACAGAGTGAATCACACATGAATAGGACACTACTTTTTTTCTAGACAAGAATATATCTTCCTGTCAGGACTTTCATTCTCTTTTATATAAAGCTAATCCAAAAAAAAAAAAAACCATAAATATTCTTTAGGTAATCAGAATGACATGGAGTGAAATCCTGAATGATTTAACAAAATGCATTCAGTCTGATTCTCCATTGTAAATTGCAAGCAACGTAAAATGAAGGTGATTGAAATCATAGCCTGAGTAATTCATGGTTGACTTGCAGGGAATGTGAAAATGAAAAGTAAAAGACATCAGGTTGTTGGCAGAATGAGGAATAGAGAAAGGATTTTGCCCATTATGCCCAAGAGTTGGTAAATGCACACAATCTCCCTAATTCTGTTGCTGATTGGACAGGGTTGCAATAAATAATAACTATGCCATTTTTTACTATCTGGATGTTCAAGAAATTGCCCATTTAAGGGTGTGGCTTTTTTGAATGTAGAGTAGAAGGCATATTCCTATAACATGCTTTAAAAGACTTATGAACTAAATTTCTCTTGAGTCAGTGATGATTTCCCATTTTGATCTGCAATATATTTGAGCAATACAGTCACTGTGATCCATTAAATTTATAAATATGTATGTACATATCTTTTTGTCCCATATATAGCAGACATATTTAAATAGATCTATCTATCTAGAAGTATCTATCTTTTCAAGGATAGGTAGTCATAGCATTTAAAGGGTGGTCTGCAGATCTATCAAGTTGCCAGGCAGACTTCAATTGCTTAAATCCATGCAGGGTAAGAATCAGAAACCTCAAACCCTGAAATGTATGGGAACAATTGTCATTTCAAGTTTACTGTGTTACCAAAACTTACTTTTCATTTGAAATATTTAATTTTTATCACAAAATATTTTTTAGTTTTTAACAACAGATGTAACACAGTTGCCTTACTGTTATTAAATATTCATACTGGTGCAAATACATATAGTGATAGTAATCACAGACTGGCCTGCTTACATCATGCTTTTATCCTGCAAGAGAGATTGGGCGCTTCTTACCCTAAACAAGCTAAATCTATATTTGTCACAGATTTATAGGAGACAAGTAGTATTAGCCAATGGTATCATTCTAAGGGCCTATTGAACAAAATTATTTAAACCTTCATTCACAGTAGTCACTGTTAAAAATACAGTAATTCAGATAACCAGAATCCCAAATGGCTGAGGCTGGCAAGGACATGTGGAAGTCATCTGGTCCAACCGCCACCTCAAGAAGGGCCACTCAGAGCAGGCTGCCCAGGACCATGTCCTTGTGGCTTTTGAAGATCTACATGGAGGGAAATAAAATCATAGAATAATAGAAAGGTTTTGAGTAAAGGGACCTTAAAGAGTATCTAGTTCCAAACGTCTTGTTTTGGGCAGGGTTGCCACCCACTAGATCAGGCTGCCCAGGGCCCTGTCCAACCTAGCCTTGAACGCCTCCAGGGAAGGGGCATCCACAGCTTTTCTGGGCAACAAATTCCAGTGCCTCACCACCTTCTGAGTAAAAAATTTCCCCATACGACCTCATCTAAATCTTTCCTCTTTTAGTTTAAAACCCTTCCCCCTTGTCCTATCACTATCTGCCTGTGTAAAAAGTCAGTCTCCCTCCTGTTTATAAGCTTTAAGTGCTGGAAGGCCACAGTAAGGTCTTGGAGCGTTCTCTTCTCCAGACTGAACAAGCCCAACTTGCTCAACCTTTCTTCATAGCAGAAGTGCCCCAGCCCTCTGATCACCTTCATGTCCCTCCTCTGGACTTGCTCCAACAGCTCCATGTCCTTCTTGTGCTGGGAGACCCAGGACTGGACACAGTACTCCAGATGGGGACTCACAAGGGCAGAGGGGGACAATCACCTCCTATCCCTGCTGGCCACCCTTCTTTTGATGCAGACCGGGATGCAGCTGGCCTTCAGAGCTGCAAACACACACTATTGGCTCACATCCCAAAACCCACAAGTTCTTCTCCACAGGGCTGTTCTCAATTAATTCTTCTCCCAGTTAGTACACATATGTGGGACTGCTGCAACCCAAGTGCAACATCTTGCATTTGGCCTTGTTGAATCTCATTAGGCTCACATGGGCCCACTTTTCAAGCTTGTCCATGTCCCTTTGCATGGCATTTATTCCTTTTGTTGTATCAACTGCACCACTCAGCTTGGCGTCATCTGCAAACTTGCTGAGGGTGCACTCAATACCACCGTCTCTATGTCATTGATAGAGACAATAAAGAGCACTGATCCCAAGACACATTCATCACCATCCTCCACTTGGACATAGAGCCATTGACTGCAGTCCTCTGTTTGTGACCATTCAACCAATTCCTTATTCACTGAATAATCCATCTTTCAAATCCATATCTTTCCAGTTTAGAGATAAGAATATGATGTGGGACCATAACAAAGGCCTCACAGAAGCCCAGGAAATATGCAAGTTTCTTTCAGTAAGAACTAGAGAACTTCTTTTTCCTGGGCCTAAATCTAGTTTTCTAATTTTGCAATTTCATGAGCATTCAAGATTTGTCTTCATTTTTCCTCTAGGCCAAAAGAAAAAAAAAAGAAAAAAAACAGTGATAAATTGGCTTTAAGCTCTTAAAATCTCCTCTTTCTGGGCCCATAAGAGTCCCAGTGTATCTTAGCCTGTCATGGTAGAGTTACAGAAAGGACCTGAGGGAAATAGAGTCATTTTATAGAAGTCTATTCATTTCAAAGCATCACAGAAGTCAGTGGGTGAGCACCATGCTGACCACCATGCCGAGCCATACTCATCCCAGAGGATCTCCCTTAGGCACAGTTTGTTCCTGCACTGACAATTAGTTGATCATAGCAGAAACTAGAGGTGATACACTCTAAGTGATGCCAATAATTTACTGTGGCTTTAAATGACTAGATTTTCTCCTGAATTAATTGGGAAAAACTTTTGCTGTGGTCTGAAATATTTTTATGCAACTATAACCTACCTTCATTACCTGGAAACAGCCTCTGTTATACAGGTTTTTCAGAAGATGGAGTTATTCATGGTGCACTCTGTACAGCCAAAAGCACAAAAATAAATCCTGAGTGGCCAACTACATGCCAAAACATGAGCTGCACAGTGCCTTGAGTGTAAACTAGGCATTTATATCCATTTTCATGGATGTTTTTGTTGATAACCACTGATCAAGAGTGTAGTCTGTCAGTCACCTACTCCCCTACCCACACTCAAGTTCTCCTTCAGCTCTCAGGCTGTTAGTCGGAAAGAGGGCAAAGAAATTCACTTTTGTTTATGTGACTGTAGCCAGGATGACTAGAAATAACTTTATTTTGCAGACATCATTTATAAGTAGATGTTTTACTGGTCCTGATCTCAGAAGACAGGGCTGTAGCATAGACGTCATACGACCGCATGATGTAACACCAGATCTTGGAAGAAAAAGACAATTGCCATGTACCTGGAAGAAAAAAAATAAACAAGACCTCCCCAGAAATCCTTTTGCAAGCACAGAACTTAGATCTGCAATATAGACCATCACAGGGAAATCACAAACACAATCCCATGGACTAAAGCAACACTAGGTTCACACCAGTCAGATGTTCCTTCTCTTTGTGTAACCTTTCTGTTTGTAGTGACTCCTTTCCCTAGTCTTATTCTTGAGGGTTTTCCTCCAGTCTCCTTTCTCAATTTCAACTTCAATGCAATTTTTTTTTAATACTTCATTTCCCTTCCTGAGTCACCCAACAGTAGCAAACACAGAGACACTAGGCTTGTGGAGATGTGCAGAGCACTATATACCTGCTCTGCTAACCTACTTCTTTTTAAAGTAGGCTGAGATAGTGATACTAATAAGGATTTGAACATCTGAATCATTTGAAGATTAGAAGCTGTGCATAACTTGGTGTTCAGATCTGAAGAAAGAGGAAGAGAATTGCAGGGTAATGTCCTGACATGCACATTTGTACTCACACATCACACAACACATCGGTGTACTTTCAGAGTAGAGATTTAAAGGGCAGTCTTAAGCTTGAGGGATGCATAGCTATCCTCTTTTTCTAGTACCTGTATAATGTATTGCAAAAACGGATCAGTGTAATTGGGATGGAGGATAATTTCCCCTAAGGGAATATGCTTGTGCTACTGTTGTTCTATGATTAATGACAAAACTGTCAGCTTGACTTCCCAAGCACCCAGTAATAACAAGTGAGCATTCATACATGATAGTGGACAAAATAAAATTCAGCAAGGAACTAGAGGATTTCTCATTCTCCAATGGGAAAATTATTTAAAATATTTTGGAAAACGATTTTCCCTTTTCATTCATTCTTGTTCTCCTAATGATAACCAAAGGGAAAAAAAAAAAAACCAACAAGATTCTTATATCAAACAGAGCAGGTGATGCTGATCATAGAAAGAAGAGTTAATTAAAGTCTTGCTCACTAGAACAGTATTTGTCACACAGGAGCAATCTTCCACCCAGAAATGTTTGTACAGTCTGTTGATGGACATTCAGGGGCAGACACTCAGGTATGCATCTGCAGGCAATTTTCACAGCAAGTGTTGATGTGAGCTCATTGTGACATTTATATGTACCAACCAGTGGAGTAACAAATGTAAGTTAGACGCCAGAGGAGAGAGATTTCTGACTTGATGGAAGATAAATATCATAAATCCAAGAGAATCTGATCCTGGATATGTCTTAATAATATGCTTGCGAGGCTTTTAATGCAGGTTAACATTTTCTGTGGGAGAATGAAGAAGTTCTCACTCTCTGAAGTGTGAATTATAAACTGATTCCTGCACTTAAATAATTCTGAAAATAGCTGTAACTCCTCTTTGAATTTTAAAAGTTTTCTCCCAGTAATGTATTTGACACTGATTGTGAATAGCCAGTCAAACCTGGAATAGTCAAAAGTTTCAGCCTCTGGAGCGCCAGAATACTGCATTTATAAGAACTGCTTATGAAGTCTGTGTAATACATTGTTCTAGTTACCATGACTACCTCTAATAAATGTTTGTATACCTCAGCAATGTCTACACCCAGTTACAAACCCTTTATTGACATCCACTTCCTGCTGTATTTGGCACAATAAACTGAAGTCAGGAACAATTATCATTTTAAAGGAAACAGATATGGCATGTTCACACTTTCAAGCCTTTTTTTTTTTTTTTTTTCAAAATCCCAGGTGGTTAGAGTAGCACATGCACAATGAAGGCGCTCAGCACAGTGATTTCAGTCATGTATGGAGCAGCCAGTAGGAGGGCTAATGCCTGGATTGTGCATACAAACACATGCTCAGGCAAGCCCTAGCACCTGACTTGGCTTGGTAACCTTAGCTCTGAAAGAGTACAGATTCCAATTCTACCTGGAGCACAAAATGTTTAGATAAGTCCAACTTCATGTTTATTTGTTTTGCTTGACAGTATCACAGGCACTGGACACAAATCAGGGTGGGACATTAGGAAACGCTTCTTCACAAGAAGGGCTGTGCTGCCCTGGAGGAGGCTGCCTGTAAAGATTAAATCTCTGTATCTGGAGGTTTTCAGGACTCAGGTAGACAAAGCCATGGCTGACGTGATCTGGTGTTAGCAGTGGTACTGGCAATGGACAGCCATTCTGTCTGAGAGGTAGTCCTTCACCATCTCCAAAGTCCCTTCCAAACATTTTTCTGGCTTCCATCTCTTGTTAAGGTTAGGAGATCCTATTACATGAACTGAATGCTGTAAGTTTAATATCCCTATACGTTCACACTGCTGTATACATGTACACATATGCTCACACATACATGAATGACAAGTTGACCCGTGCCAGGACAAGAGGTACTGGGCACAAAACTGAAAAAGAGCAATTTCCATCTGAACACCAGGAAGAATATTGTGGAGATCATCAAGCACTGAAACAGGCTGCCCAGAATTTTTGTGAGGTGACCCTCCAGATGGAGATCTTCAAAGTCTGCCTGGACATGGTCTTGGGCAACCTGCTCTGGGTGTCCAGGCTTAGCAGGGGGGTTGACCAGATGACCTCTAGAGGTCCCTTCCAACCTCAACCATTATGTGATTCAGTGGTGTTGTGAACCTGTAATTTAAAGAACGCTAAATGTACCACCATTTTCATTTACACTTTACAGACAAGTAAGTTCCAAAACATGGCTTCTAAATACCTGTTTGACCTATGTGAAGGTATTATTTTTTGCCCAAACTGTGGGCTGTGGCCCCTAATGGGGGTTGACAGGATAATTCAGCGGAGGGACAGTTGCAGAATGCATAGTGCAGCCATCAGCAGCAGCTCACGTCCTCCAGGGTGGAGGCATGAGCGCTTACAGCTGCTGTAGTCATTTCAGCTGGTTTGTACATTCCTGCCTATAAGGAACTGAATGGATGCTCTGGAGATGGCACAAAGATAAGATAAAAGTGTGTTACGTTTGGTAGGGTTTTGAGAATTACTGATGTTATCTGTCTCTTGCAACAGTTCAGAGTTTTAAGATTAGATGTGTTGGATAGGGTTATTAGCCCTGCACTGCAAGCCTCCATAAGGGTAAACTGGTTTCAGTGACTAGATGAGGCTATGAGTAAAGCAAGCTCAAAGAGAAACAGCTTTTCTGAGCAGCCTCAATAAATCTCTGGGTATCTGAAATGCAATGAGAAGGGGAGGACACCTCTGTGGAATAAGGCCAACCTTTCATTAACTGAATTCTGCTGTGCTGGACTGGTCCTAATTTGCAGTGTACATTTTGATGGGAAGAAACCATCATTTTAATTGAATGGTCAGTTTCACTCTAAGTCTCTCAGGCACTGCAATGCCACTTGCAGAAAAAATAACCTTTGGGCCACAATTTCTTGTTCCTTAGTCCGAAGCAAACACTTCCAGAAGATTTGGTAAAATCTACTTTAACAAGCACATAGAACAGGCATTTTCTTTGTTTTCAGAAATATATACTCTCAGAAGACATTGAAATCACACATATAATCATATATGTAGAAAGCTTACAAAAAAGGAAACAAATCGTGCAGATCCGATACGTTTAGCACGCTCACTATCCATAGGGCTGATGGCCAATGCTTCCCTTTAAGGATCTGATTTAAGGTCTCCTTATGTAGAAGGAAATCTTCCAGCAGCCAAGAAAGCAGCAGTGGAAATGCAGCATAAGAATTCTTCAAACACAGTCTAGAATTTGTTCTTATGACTGAATTGTGGTACTAGATAGAAAATATATTTTTTAATAGATTTGTAGAATTAAAATGTACTTAGTACTAGTCTCCTTGTTTCAAGTACACTTTGCTCCCTCTCTAAATCCTTACTCTCAAATGCTTCTGTTTCCTGTTCTCTATTGCCAGCCAAGACACCCCTTGCAAAAGTGATCTTTGGCTCTGTGGTACATGCCGGATCACACACTTATTCATTCACCTCTCCCTGATCCCTGATATTTCTGGCTTAGTGCATGTTTTTCTCTTTCCCAGGCCTCACTTTTTCACTACATCCTACCTACCTCTGCATGTTCTTCGCTTAGAGGTCAGTGGGAACTGGCAGCTGGCAGGCAACAGCTCCAGCAGATGCGCAGGGCAGGGAAGGAAGGAAATTCTGCAGCAAATGGTGCAGATGGAGCCTGACCCTATTGTGTTCATTTGGCCCTGCCATTCAATGAACAAGTCCTTCCCTTAGCCCTGAACAGTTCTTTCTGTGTCTGCTGCAAACCCAAGGCTGGTCAACAACTTGTTACGCTACTGTGCACTAAGAATTTGCTTTCTTAAATATCAGACTTGTAACAGGTTTAATCTGTCATGAGGAACAATAGTTTCTGCACGTATGAAGTAACCCTTAGAAACAGTAAAATAATGGGAAATTACTAAGAGTTACTTAACAAAGATGTTAGGTAAGAGACATTCCAGATGAAAATACTCAAACATCCTTACTTTTGATAAACACAGCTACCTTATTGTCACAGATTCCTGGCAAACACAGGGCACCAGCATATATTACACGTAATAGGCAACAAGCTGTGCTAGAGAGAAAGCCATGAAATCTAAAAACTATCTTAAATAAAAATCAGAAGAGTTTTGTATTACACTGTTGTGTTAGCTTCTCATAGAATTCCCTTGAATTTATTAAATTATGTTTTTTTCTATTCGGCTTTAACCTACAACTTCCCATTTACTTGGAATTGTACTATGAGGTTTATTTTCTGCCATGTTTTCTTTCCTTCTACCTTCGTTCCTTTCTTTCTCCCTTC